>NW_028292054.1:0-63716 GCF_963383615.2 Lipophrys pholis | reverse complement strand
CCCAACCCCAACCCCAACCCCAACCCCAACCCCAACCCCAACCCCAACCCCAACCCCAACCCCAACCCCAACCCCAACCCCAACCCCAACCCCAACCCCAACCCCAACCCCAACCCCAACCCCAACCCCAACCCCAACCCCAACCCCAACCCCAACCCCAACCCCAACCCCAACCCCAACCCCAACCCCAACCCCAACCCCAACCCCAACCCCAACCCCAACCCCAACCCCAACCCCAACCCCAACCCCGATTATTATTATTATTATATAAATAATTATACTTTTACAATTTCATTTTTATAGATAATGAAATTGTAAAAGTTTAACTTTTTATAGCTTTACAATATTGATAATAATATTTTATAAGTTGTTGATTAGTTTTTATTTAAGATTTTATTCTTTATTATCGGAGTTAGTTTTTGGCAATTTATATAGAGTTTTCAATTTTCTCATATAATAGGTTTTAGTTGAATTTAGGTTATTTAGATTTATTATTAAAAGTTTTTTAAGTTTTAGAGATAAGTGTACCCACGCTGCTAAATGAAGCTCAAAAGGCTGATAGTGATACAATACCTCCCTTCCATGATTCGTGATTACCTATTATTATTATTATTTTAAAGTTAAATGAATAGTAATAAAAAATTATAACCTTTTTAATAAGTAATAAATCCATGATTGAAGATATAATGATAATAAATAATTTATATCATTTGAATTTTTTATTTAAATAAATCAACTCTTCTCTTCTATCAACAGTTATTTCATTGAATATTTCATTTTTATTAAAGAATTACACTTAAATAAATGGATTCATCATCTAATAAGGTTTATTCCATGCAAATTATGCCTCTTTATATATTTTGTCTTAAATTTATTTTGCTTTTTAAATAATATTATGATTAATTAGGAAAGATTCCAATAAATTAAAATTGTATAAAAGTATTTTAACAATTGAAATGACAAGGATAATAATAGAAGGGATGATTGAGCCTGCATCTGTTAAAGTAATAAATATTAAACTACCCATTCCATAGAATAAAGCTAAAAAATCTATATTATTAGTCATTATCAAATAGAGTTGCTTTCCTAACATATCTGGCTTTTTATATCTTCTTATTAGTAAATATTTTAATAGTAAATATCGAATAATTAAAGAAACAAATGTCATGAGTACTATTATTGGTTGAATATACATGTAGAAGCAAGTAAATAGTAAAATATTTATGATAAAAACATATTCATAAATAAAATCTAATTAAGGACCTTAAAATTTATTATAAAATTAATAATTAGAGTTATTTTTTGATAGTCTAGTTAAATAACAGTTAAATTTTAATAGCATTTTATTAGCAAAATAGGATGGTGCAATAAAAAGAATTGCATTAGATGTAAAAACGCTCATTACTCCAAAAATAAAGCAATCCTTAATAATTCCATCTTTATTACTGATAGTTAAACTTCTAATTGCTAGTTTAGTAATCATAGGAATAAAGCATGTATTGAATACAATACTGAATAAACTTTTATAGATGATAGAAATGAGTTAATTAGTTTTTGTATGCAATTTTTATAAAGCTGTGAAGTAAGGCATTAAAAAGTAAATTATTTGATTAATAAGTAAAATCATAAGCATTGATAAGTATGATAAGAAAATAGAAATATTTGACCAATAAGTTTGATTTTATATGTCAGCTTAATTTTTATTTCTTTATGCCCAAAATACTAAATATTAAAATCCTATATTTATAGCCAGACTGATAATAATAATAATAAAAGTAAGACAATTGACTAAAAAAATTCTTCCTAAACTAAGATTGTATTTACAATAATTCCATTTGATATCTTCTGGTTATGGGCAATCATCAATATATACTTATCTGTTTTTAATGTATAAATCATATTAACTATTAGTAATTTTCTTTTTAATCCAAGAAATAAACAAATGCAGTATTGATTTATTTTGATTTGTTAATATATTAACCATTTAATCATGCATCTATTTATTAGTCAATATTATTAATGCTGTATATGTACTAATACTATCCTTTTACTAGTTGATTATATGATTTGAATAAAACTTATTTAAATAAGACAGAATATTATTAAATTATATTTCATATTATTATATTTGTTAAAAATTCTTTTATGAACACTATTCAACAATTTCTCTTAGTCTCATTTTCTTATCCAAAAATTATTAACAATCATACACACAAATGATTTGTGAAATTTCTATTGGATTCAATTAATTAGATATCATAAGTTTTTCCCATAAATTATTAATTGCTTAATAAATATGATTAGGAGTGTACTACCCTATTGGTAAATTTTAAAGTTTAATAGCATAATCTGCAGGAGTTGTAATATTACTATCAATTTTATTAGCTATATTAATGGCATGTACTTTTCCAATTTCAAATAAAATGATAAATAATATGAAAATAGCCATCCCAAGCCAATTCTGTATAACTGCTGATTATTTATAATTAGGACTACTATAAAAACTAATCATAAATAAGAATTTACAAAAAAAATCTGTACAATCAGTATAATCTTATCTCCTAATTATATTATTTATTAACCCATATAAACCAAATACTAATAAAGTGAAAATAGATATGATAGTTATTGTTTGGATGAAATAAAACATTAAATAAACTCCTGATCCTAAAAAATCAAAAGTATCAATGCTGGTTGTATAATCTAATTTGTCTCCTGCAATATGATCACAACATTTGCAAATAGATAAATATTTATCATAATCCTAATCTAGAATTTCTTCTGAGTTTTATATTCCTAACCTTCTTTTTTAAGATTTGATAAATTATTCAATATATCCATTTATATCTGATTTATTAATACGATGTCCTTTCCTATGAATATTAGCTTAAAAGACAAGTTTATCAATTTTTTATTTCATTTGTTAATCTTATAAATATAAAACTTAAATAGCTTACCTATATTTTTGAGGATTGATTTTACGGTCTAAATATTCTACTTTTTTTATATAAGCAACTTGTTAACTTTCTAAGATATTTTATTATTGTTGGAAAAAGAAACTCATTTAAATATATAATAATAAAAACTTATTTAATTTTAAAAATAAATAAAAAAATACTAATAGAGGTTGGAATATAATATAAAATATCAAAACCAAATTATTTGATTAAAAAAACGTTATTTAGTTTTTTCATATTACCATCCTTTTAAGAATTATTAATTTAATTATTTATTTACTTTGCGCTTTTTATTATTTTTTCTAATAAGGAAATTATTTTATTAGCAAAACACTCTATCTATATTTTTAGTTTAACCTTTACAATATTTATTTTTGTAGTTAATTATATTTTATAGTACAAATCTATTAACTTTATCAATTTTTTGATTTTGATTAGTACTGCTTGATATATTTTATTTGATTAATAAACTTTGACTTTTCAATTTTGTATATTTATTCTCATCTTTATTTTTTTTAACAATAATAAACTCTTTTTTAGCATTGAACATTGAACTTCTTTCAGTGAATAACATAATATTCCAATAAATTTAAACATCGATAATAATATTTATTTATTATATACATATTGTATCATATATGAAATTTAAAGCATAAGATTTATTACGCGAATAACCTTATATGAAAAGGGATGGATGGCCTCAATATAGGCGTTATATGGTAGATAACATACGTTATTTAGATTGGGTATTTAATGATCATTATCACTTTAAAAAATCATATCATTAACTTCAAATATAAACTCATAAGCAATTATACATAATGAATGATAGAATAAGGGAAAAGGAAAAGAGTGAGGAAAGGGAGAAGGAAGGATTCAAGACTCGTTAATTATGGTTTTTAAATAAATAAACAAAAAACTAAATGTATGGAAAATAAAAAAATAAATTTTATTGTTAGCATTGTTAAGCACATGATATTAACCATAATAATAATCAATTTTATAGAAGAAGTAGTTCTAATGATTAGTATATTCAATTTAAAAATAAAAATCATAAAAAATAATATTAATACTATAATCCTTCTAAATGTAAACTAAATAATGAAAATTAACATCGAAGGTCTAATATACAAAAATCATTTGATATTAAAGATTAAAATTAGCATTCTAAAAGACTATAAAATTAAATCAGTAATAATTAAAATATAAAATAATATCAATATAAAGATAAGATTAATTAATAAATTCATTTGATGTAACAAATGATAATATAAATGTAAAAGGAATTTATACATAGTAATAATTAAATAATACCAAAAAAAAATAATTTCTATCATTGTTAATCTAATATAAATAAGAATAATAATAAATATCAGCCATAATATAGTAATTTGATTTAAAGATAAAAGGCTAATGTATTAGAATAATATAAAAAAATATAAAAAAATATCTTTAATTAATAAAATTAATCTATTGTTATTTAAATAGATAAATAAATATAATAAAGTGATAAAAATAATATGAATTAATATTAATATAACAAATAAAAAAGAATTAGAACTTAAAATTAACAACACACTGCTAATAATTATGATAAATAAAAATAAAAGTTTAATAAGCTTGACAATTTAAATATAAATTATGAAGAATTTTAAAATGACTTAAAATAGTTATAATCATAATTGTTGAAAAATAGCCACAATAAAAGGTATGAAACGTTTTCTAAAGTTTAAAAAAAATATATTAATCAAAATAAAGATAAAGAAGATAAAGAAAAAGAAAGAGAGAAAGAGAAAGAAAAAGAAAAATATAAAGATAAATATAAAAATAAATATAAAGAAAAAGAAAAAGATAAAGATAAAGAAGATCATGATAAATATAAATATAAAGATAAAGAAGATTAAGATAAATATAAATATAAAGAAAAAGATGATAAATATAAATAAAAAGAAAAAGATAAAGATAAAGAAGATTAAGATAAATATAAATATAACGAAATAGATAAAAATAAATATAAATATAAAGATAAAGATAAAGATAAAGATAAAGAGAAAGAAGATCTTAATAAATATAAAGAGAAAGAGAAACAAGATCATTATAAATATAAATATAAAGATAAAGAAGATCAAGATAAATATAAATATAACTAAATAGATAAAGATAAAGATAAAGATAAAGAGAAAGAAGATCTTAATAAATATAAAGAAAAAGAGAAAGAAGATCATTATAAATATAAATATAAAGATAAAGATAAAGAAGATCAAGATAAATATAAATATAACTAAATAGATAAAAATAAAGATAAAGATAAAGAGAAAGAAGTACTTAATAAATATAAAGAGAAAGAGAAAGAAGATCATGATAAATATAAATATAAAGATAAAGATAAATATAAAGGTAAAGATAAAGATAAAGATAAAAATGAAGATGATAAATATAAATATAAAGATAATAAATAAAAAGAAAAAGATAAAGATAAAGAAGATCATGATAAATATAAATATAAAGATAAAGAAGATCAAGATAAATATGAATAAAAAGATAAAGATAAAAATAAATATAAATATAAAGATAAAGATAAAGAGAAAGAAGTACTTAATAAATATAAAGAGAAAGAGAAAGAAGATCATGATAAATATAAGTATAAAGATAAAGAAGATCAAGATAAATATAAATATAACGAAATAGATAAAAATAAAGATAGATATAAAGATAAAGATAAAGATAAAAATGAAGATGATAAATATAAATATAAAGATAAAGAAGATCAAGATAAATATAAAGGTAAAGATAAAGATAAAGATAAAAATGAAGATGATAAATATAAATATAAAGAAAAGGATTAATATAAAGATAAAGATAAAAATAAATATAATTCTAAAAATAAAGATGAAGGTAAAAATAAAAATAAAAATAAAGATAACGATAAAGAAGATAAAAATAAAGATGAAGATAAATAAGATCAAGATAAATATAAATAAGATCAAGATAAATATAACTAAATAGATAAAAATAAAGATAAAGAAGAACATGATAAATATAAAGATGAAGATAAAGATGATAAAAATAAAAATAAAGATAAAGATGAAGATGATAAAAATAAATATAAAGCTAAAAATAAAGATAAAGAGAAAGATAAATATAAAGATAAAGAAGATCAAGATAAATATAAATATAACGAAATAGATAAAAATAAAGATAGATATAAAGCTAAAAATAAAGATAAGGATAATGAAAAATATTCATTGACAAAGTATAATTTAAAGCCAAATAATTAACTTTAATTAAATGATATAGAATTAAAAGAATTATAATATATACAAAATAACAAAAAAATCCCAATTTAAAATAAAATGATATTCAATAATAATGCATAAAATAAGCAAAACTTAAAAATTAAATCATAATAATAAAAATAAGCAAGTAAGAATTATAATAATAATCTAATTATTTGCAATAATTAAAAATAATAAAATAAGGATAGCATAATTAAATAATTAGCAAATATAAAAAGATAATAGCAAATACAATTATAAACTTAAAAAATATAAAGATTAAATTTAAAGCAAAAATATAAATAAAAATTTTTATAAACATAAGCATAAAAGTAAAGATCAAAAACAATGTAAAAGTATTAAAAATAAAAAAATAAAAAATAAAAATAAACATAATCATAATTGCATAGTTAAATATAAAAAAATATCGAAGAATAAAAGTATAGATAAAGATTAGAATAAAAGTAGATTTAAAGATAGATATTAATGTAAAAATTAATATTATAAGTATAAGGATCAGAATAACCTTAAAGATAAAGAGAAAATGAAAGAAAAATAGAAAATGAAAAGAAAAAGAAAAAATAAATATAAAGAAAGAATTAAATATAAAATAAAAATTAATATTAAATTTAAAAATATAGGAAGTAATAAAGAAAATAAAAACTAAATTAAAAGTAAAAATATTTAAATTAAAAGTAAAAATAAAAATAAAAGTAGCAAAAACGAAAATAAAAAAAATTGTAAAAATTTAATTAAAAGTTTAAGTAAAAATAAAAGTTAAAGTAAAAGTTTAATTAAAATTAAAATTAAAAGTTTAATTAAAAATAAAAATAAAAGTATTTAAAATAAAAATAAAAGTATCAATTAAAGTAAAAGTAAAAATAAAGATAAAATGAAAGAGCAAGGGATAGAGAAGAAAGAGAAAAAGAAATGGATAGATATTGGTAATAAATATAATTTCAAAAAGGAAAAATAAAATAAAGATAAAGATAAAGTTAAAGTTAAAATTAAAGTCAAAGTTAAAGATAAAGATAAAGATAAAGGTAAAGATAAAGATAAAGATAAAGATAAAGATAAAGATAATATTAAAGTTAAAGATAAAATTAAAATTAAAGTTAAAGTTAAAAATACAGATAAAGATAAAGATAAAATAAAAAATATATATATAAATAAATATAAAATTAAAGTTAAAGATAAAATTAAAGTTAAAATTTAAGTTATTATTAAAGATAAAGATAAAGGTAAAGATAAAGTAAAAGAAAAAGTTATAAATAATAAATTAAAAATTAATAACTAAATATTTAAATAAAAAAATAAAGATAAAGATAAAGGTAAAGGTAAAGAAAAAGTTATAAATAAAGATAAAATACTAAAAGAAATAATTAATAAAATAAAAATTAAAAAAAACAAAATATTTAAAATTACTAAAAATAAAGATAAAATTAAAGTTAAAGATAAAATTAAAGTTAAAGATAAAATTAAAGTTAAAATTTAAGTTATTATTAAAGATAAAGGTAAAGATAAAGTAAAAGAAAAATTTATAAATAATAAATTAAAAATTAATAACTAAATATTTAAATAAAAAAATAAAGATAAAGATAAAGGTAAAGGTAAAGAAAAAGAAAAAGTTATAAATAAAGATAAAATATTAAAAGAAATAAATAATAAATTAAAAATTAGTAACTAAATATTTAAATATAAAAATAAAGATAAAGATAAAGGTAAAGGTAAAGTAAAAGAAAAAGTTATAAATAATAAATTAAAAATTAATAACTAAATATTTAAATATAAAAATAAAGATAAAGATAAAGGTAAAGGTAAAGAAAAAGTTATAAATAAAGATAAAATACTAAAAGAAATAATTAATAAAATAAAAATTAAAAAAAACAAAATATTTAAAATTACTAAAAATAAAGATAAAATTAAAGTTAAAGATAAAATTAAAGTTAAAGATAAAATTAAAGTTAAAATTAAAGTTATTATTAAAGATAAAGATAAAGGTAAAGATAAAGTAAAAGAAAAAGTTATAAATAATAAATTAAAAATTAATAACTAAATATTTAAATAAAAAAATAAATATAAAGATAAAGGTAAAGGTAAAGAAAAAGTTATAAATAAAGATAAAATATTAAAAGAAATAAATAATAAATTAAAAATTAATAACTAAATATTTAAAGTAACTAAATATAAAGATAAAGATAAAGATAAAGGTAAAGTAAAAGTTATAAATAAAGATAAAATATATATAAAAAAAAATAATAAAATAAAAATTAAAAAAAACAAAATATTTAAAATCACTAACAATACAGATAAAATTAAAGTTAAAATTAAAGTTATTATTAAAGATAAAGATAAAGATAAAATAAAAAATAAAGATAAAAATAAAAATATAATAAATAATAAAGATAAAGTAAAAGTTATAAATAAAGATAAAATAAAAAATAAAGATAAAAATAATTATAAAAATAAAGATAAAGATAAAGTTAAAGATAAAGATAAAGGTAAAAGTAAAAATAAAAGTAAAAGTAAAGGTAAAGGTAAAGGTAAAGGTTAAGGTAAAGATAAAGTTAAAGGTAAAGATAGAAAAAATATAAGTAAAATAAAAAACAAAATCAATTAATATTATAATAAAATTAAAACAAAATTAATTTAAAATAAATTGAAAAACTATTGAATAAATAAAATTAAAAACAAAGGTAATTGTATAAATAAAAATACAAATCAAAATAGAAATAGAAATAAAAACCATAGTAAAATAAAAATGAAAATGAAAGTGAAATTTAAAATTAAAATTAAAATTAAAGTGAAAATGAAAATAATATAGAAGACAACAGATAAATATAAATCTAAATAGAAATTTTAAAATAAAAATAGCAAAAGAAAAAAGAATAAAAATATTTAAAGTTAAATTAAATGCTATATGAATAATAATATTAAAGTTATTTATTATAAAAGTAAAGATAAGGATAATAAAATTAATAATAAAAAAAATAATAATAAGGATTTCAAAAATACATGCAAATAAATAAATTTCCTTAATTAACACCAATACGTAAACTTATATTAAATAAAAATAAATAAAATTCATCAAAATAAATTGAATATTCTTCTTCTCCAAAAATAATATCATAATCAATATATTAATCTAATATTTAAGAATAAAATTCTTTTAAAAATTTTAAAAGAAAAGAAATTAATTAATTAGACCAATATAATATATAAATTAAAAATATTAAAAATTATGAAAATAATATTGAAAAAAAATAAGCGTTATAAAATATAAAAAAAATGAAATAATAATTAAGCAATGATGATTAATATATATATGAAAGCAAAAGAAGAAATAAAAAAAGAAAAAAACCCTCCAAATTACTCTAAAAGTATAAAAATAAAATAACATCCTAACTATTTTAAATTTAAAAAAATAAATAAGCTCATACAAAAATTATTTAAAAAAATATAAATATTAATATTGATACATTTATTGTGACGTCAGTGGATTTTTTAAAAAAATTAAATTTAAAAAAAGAATAGGATGATGGAAACTATTTTAAATATTTAAGCATTAATAAAATAGAAAAAAAAGTATTTAAAAATAATTTTATAAAAATGTATTAATAAAATAATCTAAAAAACGGATAATATAAAATTGAAATTACTATTATACACTATTTTAAAAAATTTTTTTTAAATAAATTAGAACACAATTATATAAAAAATATAATAAATTAAGAAATATAAAAAATAAATAAATTAATAAATAAATTACTTATTATAATAAATTATTAAAATTATGTCTATATCTATAAAAAAAAATATATTTATTATAAATTTTATTCTTTAAAAAATAAAAATTAATATTATTCATATAAATAATTTAATAAGTTAAAAAATTTAAAAGTAGTAATTAAATAGAATAAACACAACATTATTAAAAATATAAAAAGGGTTTTTAAATTAATTAAAATAAATAAAAGAATTTGATTAAAATAATATTAATAGATAATTATCTAGATATACAAAAGTATTTTAAATAGATTAATATTTCATAAAAAGTATGTAATTTAAATAATAATAATAATTGTCAAATATTTTAATTTGATTAATAAGATACATAATTAAAGATATTTTTATCAAATAATTTTAAACAAATAAAGTTTATTGATAATTTTTTTAAACCTAATAAAATATCTTTTTCAAAAAATAGAAAATAGAAAGTATATTGGAGAAGAATAATTTAAATTGAAAGTAAATTCAAAATAAAAAGCCAAATAAATAATTGTAAATATTATTAGTATAAAAATAGTAAAAATACATTATTTGGTAATTTTTTAGTATTGATTTCTTAAAGAAATGATTTGTTGGGAAAAATTTTTAAATATTAAAATTAAGAAGGAAAGTTTTCAATTATGATTAACCATAATTAGGACAAAACTAAAATTTAAGTTGATGATTTTTTCCCTTTTAAATAAATTAAGTTAAATAAGATTTAATATTTTTACGCAAAACCTGCTAAGTATCTTACAAATTATTATATTTGGCCATTAATATTATAAAAAATAGCTGCTAAATATATTGGATCATATGAATAATTATATAATTCCTAATTTGGTGTAGACTTTTGGATAAAATTATTTCTAAGATGTCCCAGCAAATGCTAATAAATTAAATCTATTATTAATATATAAAAAATTCTAGTGAAATGTGAAGATGTATATTTAAATAGGTATAATAATGATTTATTTAGAGTTAAGTAATTCAAAAATAATTAAATATTGTTGTGTGAGCATAAAGATAAATAATTATTACATTTGCTTCCATAAAATAAATTTTAGATAAACAATGTTTAAAATTATTTTAATAAATTAACATATTTTTTTAATGCGAATAAATCTTTATAAACAGTAAGAATAATTTAACATAATTAAATAATTCAGCTTTAAGTATAAAAAGAATAAAAGAATTTCATTATAAAAATTTAATTTCAAAAATTAAATGTTATGATAGGATATTTACTGTTTAAATATTAAAATAATTAAATAACTTTTGTTTGTGGTTAAAGTAATAAAAACTAGTTATTTAATTATGGTATTAGCTTAAATAAAGGAAAATATATATTAATTTTATTATCAGAAATCAATTAAAAAATCAATACAGTTTTTTATAATTATTTTGGATTATCAAAAGAAATCAATATTTAAGAAAAAAACGATATATTATTTTAATGTTTTAAAAATATTTCAGATTTTGATAAAGTTGAATTTAAAAGTGTTAGTGATCTTTAAATTAAAATAATTATAATAAAATAATTAAGTATAATGATTGAAATTGTAAAAAGTAACTCTTTTGATGAATTATTATTAGGAAACATTTATCTATAAAATATTAATTAAGAATGTAAAATTATTTATCCTCAAAATGATTTATTGAAAAAGAAATATCGAAATGGAGAGGAATTATTTGTTGTTATATGGGGATAATATCATAAATTATTAGAGCTTAACTAAAAATTCACCTTATTAAGAAAATTGAATTGTTAAATTAGTAAAAAAAGATATACAATTATTAAACCATTGATCATTTGATTAATTAGATTTATAATTATATAATTAATAAAACCCTTCCAATCAGGATTAAACTGGGTAGGAGCATGATTATTATTATTATAATTAATAAAATTTCAATGAATTATAATCAAATATATAAATTAGGCTTTACATAGATTTAGTAGTAAAAACTAAATAAAATTTGCCATTAAAATATCAAACGAAAAAATGAATTAAATGAAATAAACAATATTTTACTTTTAAAAGAATTCATTTAGCATTAATATTATTAATAAAACAATAACTTAATCATAAAATTTTATATATACTACTTATTACAAGATATTGATAAACTTTAAACAATCTTATTGTAAATAGAGTATAAATCTTTAAAGAAACTTCATTTATACTATTTCCATTTTGCAAAATTATCATAGAAATTTAAAAATATATTTAAAGCTGAGCTATATTATAAAAAATGCTTAGTAAATAAATAAAATATGATATAAGCTATGATAAACTATTCAATGATATTATTGAATAAAATGAAAATAAAAAAATTGTTACTAGTAGTTTTAAATTTTAAACCTAAGATAAATGATATTAAAAAATTTAATGTTTTTAAATCATTTATAACTACTGCCTGTTCATAATTTTAAAAAGGATTATATTTTTTTAATTAACTAATCTTTAGATAAAAATAGAAATAAAAATTTCTTATTTTTAATAGTGCTTTATTTCTTATGAAAAACAAATAATATGAGAAAGCTATAATCTAATTTTAAAAATTTATTAATGTAGAATCTATATAATGTAGTAAAATCATGAAAAAATCAATTATTAATAAAATAAAATGTTTAATAAAGAAAAATAACTACTCTTAATGCTAAACATACATTAAAATAATAAAAAAATATTTTAATTAATAAGAACTGTAACAAATAAATTAAAAATTAAAAAATGATAAGACTAGAGATCAAGAATCAATTAAATGCTTTAGTGAAATTAATTCATCAATTCCTTATAAATAAAATATCCAATCTATTAGGAGAAAATCATAAATATTGTTAAAAGCGTAAAAAAAATACATAAAAGTAAATTCTTTTCGATAGAAATAAGATTCTCAAAAAACAAAAAAAATCAAATTTTTTAAAAATAAAATAAAAAAGAAATCAGTTATATATAGTACTATTCAGAATAATAATGAAGAAAAATAATAGGCAACTATTATAAAAAGTTTATTTGAAAATCAAAAATAAGGTTAAAAGATGAAATATTAAAATAATACATAAAATAAAGAAATTTAAAAAAAAATATAAAATCATAAATAAATTAATATTTAAATTAAAATTTAAAAGGATAGTGAGTAAATAAATAATAATTAATATTTTACTATTTAATAAAAGAGCCAATAATAAAGCAATTATAAAAATATTGATATTAATTAATATGAGGAAGATAAAAAAATATATGATTAGCATTTAATAACTGTATAATTTAATTATAAATCATAAGATTAAACTTAGATAAAATTAACAAATTCTATAATTAATTAATAAAATAAATAAAATTAAAAGGAATACTAACAAATTATAAAATAATAAAAATAATCTGAAATTAAGTTATAATATAATAAAATTCAATCAATTTAATAAAATTAGTAAAACATTTCAAGAAATATATTAAATATTGATTAATAAAATAAAAAAAATTAGTATTAAATAAAAATGAATAAAAGAATAAAATAATTCTTATATAAAAATAGTTAGCAGCAGATAATTTAATAAAATAAATCAGAATTGATTAGTTCTAAAGCACATATATAAGAATAGAAAATTCCAAATTAAAATTTTAAAAAGATTACTTAGTCTAATCATGTGAATGATAAATAAATAAATAATTAGTTAAAGAAACTAAAAAATAATTTTAAAAATTAAAAACTTTAATAAAAATAAAAGTTATAATAACTTACTAAAATAATTTTACTTTAATTGAAAATTGGAAATTTAAAAAAAGCCAAAAAAATTCTCAAACACTACAATATATAAAATTACAAAATATATTCATAGATAGGATGGTTATTAATTTTAAAAAATTAATTAACTGATGGAATTGATTTTTTATAAAAAGCATATTCAATAGCTCCAAATAATTTAGATATAAATATAAAATTAGCACATGCATATATTTTAAATCCTTTTTGTGAATCATCAAAAATAGCAAAAAATATATTAATATCAAATTTATTACAGCATAAATCAAATGTATAAATTAATCTTTTACTAGCAGTTCTATACTTTTTAAAAAATTAGAAAGATAAGGCTATTAATCTGATTCTTGGAATAAAAGAGACATAAATTGCAGAATATTTGCATTCAATAACATACATGCAGCAAGGCAAATTTAAAATGGCATTAATATAGTTATTTAATGTTTATTAAAAAATGCCAATACCTATGGCTAGAACATAGTTGGCTAAATTGCTTTTAGCTAATAATTAAGTATAAGCTTCTTTAAAGTTATTAAAAGATACCAATTAAGATAATATAATTAAAGGAAAAATATACTAACTAAAAAATGATCAAGCAAATGCATTTAAATATTATAAAAAAAGTTTATTGAATGATGAATAAAATATAGTTCTTTTATATAAATGTGGTGATTCCTTATTTAAAATGAATAAAATCAAATAAGCTAAACACTATTTTAAGAAATGTATTTAAATTGATCTTACTTTTTATAAGGCATGGATTGGAATGGGAAAAATATATAGTTACTTTAACTATACTTAACTTAATTACTCTAAAGCAATTAATATGTACTAATAAGCAAAATAAATTGTTGGTAATACAAATTAAATATTAGATGGTATTATTTTTTGTTATTTTCAAAATCTGTAATATTTAAAATGTATTCAAGTCATATCATAAATTCAAAATAAATAAATTAAATATAATAAGATATTAGCAGATTGCTATATATTACTTAATATGTTTAAGAAGGCTTAAATATAGTATAAAAATATTTTGCTTTAATAATACAATTAAATTTATCTTTTTAATATAGGTTATTGTTATATGAAACAAAATTAACTATTCAATGCAAAAATAATTTATTAAGAAGCAATTTAGTTAAACCCTCAATTTATTTAAGCATATTTTAATTTAATTTATATTTTATATCAAGAAGATTAAAGATAGAAAATTTATTAATTACTTACTAAAATAGTTCAAAATAAAATTTAATTAAACTAATAACACAAAATATGCAAATCTATAATATATTATTTGATGGGCGATAATTTAAAATCATTATAAAATTTAAAATAAATATAATTGAAATAATATTCTTAAAAATATAAGATATTAGAGACAAAAGCAATTCTTTATTATAATAATGCTAAGGAATAATAATACAAATAGACATTAAAATAAATGAAAAATGAAGATTAGTTTAATTATTATTAGTTTAAGTTAAAATATAATTAAAAAAATAAAAAATAAAAAAAAATAAGATAAAAAAAGAGTATTCAAAGAAATATTTTTGAAATATATTAGTGATTTAAATCATATTTACGGATTTTATTGTTGTTTTTTCTTGTAAATTTAACTATATTTTTTATTGTTATCTTTCTTAATTTTAATAATTTTCATATCATTCTTCATTTATTTTGCTTTCTTTTGTCTTTATATAAAGTTATCAAAACCTGAAATTTATTTATATAATTAACTTTAATTAATAAATTAACGAGCAGATAAAACAGCCAAATTGCCTAAATTAGGCTGAAATGTACATTATTAAATTTATTCCTATAATTTTATTTTGCTTTTTTATATCTCACACATTTGCTTTTTTGACTTTAATTTTTGCATCCATTATTGATTCCTTTCATAAAATGTTTTTTTTTATTGTTATTCACTTTTTTTTAATTAATTATTTATCTTTGGTTTGAATGATATTTTTAATAATGATTATTACTTTTATAATTATTCTTTCTTTTTTAACTGAGTATTTAATTAATGCAATTTCTTTTTTTAAAGTGCTTTTTAGTAAAGTTAAATATATTTTGGCTTTTTTTATTAGTTTTATTTTTACATTTATATGAATATTTATTATAATATATTATTTATCATCAAATTCAATTTATTAATTTATCAAATATTTAATTTTCACAATTACAATAATACAATGAATCAGTAAATTAAAATATTCTTTATATAGTCTTTTAGTTATTATCTAATATGTATATTAAATCCTATTTAACTTTTTTATTAGCTTGTTAATAAGTATTAAACTATTGCAAATAATAACTCTTTTTATATAATTTCTATTAGAATAGATTTTTACTGATTAAGTCTAAGTTTTTAATTATTGATACTTTATTCTGAATGATTATAGTGCTATAAATATAATTAGTCCACATGCTTACAAAAGGATATTATTATTTTCCCATTATTATAAATGAGTTAAATAAAAAATAAAAAATAGTTACTTAATAGAAAAGCACATACTAAACTAGATAAACTAGATATCTTCAAAAGTACATTTAATGTAAATAAAGTCATAAAACATAATCATATTCCTACAAAAGTAAAAACTTAACAAACTTATCCTAAAATACAATCACACTATTATTAAAAATGCCTTTAAAAAGACAAAAAAACTACTATCTCTTCAAACTTTTATAGAAAGTAAGTTTCAAACATTTAATAATATATCATATTTAAAGATAATAAAAAAGGAAGATCTTCAAGTTAAGTAATTAATAAATTTAATAGATCAAGAAAAGATTTTCATTTAACTTTTAGATAATACAATAAATTAAAATAAACTAAAATCAATCATTTTAAATAAACAATTAAATAAGTAAAAGTTAAAAAATAAAAGTAACACTAAAGTTGGCTGATATATGACTTAAGTAAAGGTATATAATTGGCTAAAAATAATTAATATAAAACAATTGATATATATAATTTGACTTTGTTAGTGACAGCAATGATATGCGCAGATGTAATAAAAGTATATAAATTAAATATTAATTTAAACATTAAATATAATAAAAAGATAATTATGGATTCTAAAGAGTAATAATTATTCTTTAATGGGACTTACTCATACAATATTAGAATATTATTATATTACATATTGCATAAATCCAATAAGGAAGCTGCTATATTATTATCATTCTTTTTTGGGAAAATTATATATCTGGAAACTAAAACATATTGTGGTAATATAGTCAAATTTAATAATAATGGTCATTAATATACAATATAATAATAGTAATAATAATTATTTCAATATAATAAATTCTTTGTAAAAAGAATGAATATTTACTTAAAGATTCATAATATCAAACATACTTTTTTTCAAAATTGTCATGGTATTATAGCTAATCATTCTACTACTAAAGATATATATACAATTTGTCATTTAGCACTTAAATATTAATTAATATTGAATATTTGTAATTAATAAAGTGTTTATTATAAATATAGTAATGAATATTAAAAAAAATATATTAAATACATTAAAAACTAAAATATATTTATTAGCAGTTGCTGCTATGGTCTTAAAGTAGATTTAGAAAATGGAGCAGCTTGCTTATTAATGACACATAAAAGTATTAAAATCATTCTTATAATAATTGGATGTACTGGTCCTGAAAGAATTAAAAGAAGAGTCAATAAATTAATTAAATAAATGAATTAAATGCTATGAATCATTTTTTTAGTAAATCCTATTTCTACAATAAAAAATCATATTACCTTAAAAATATTAATATTTATTATTTATATGGCACATTATTTTTTTGTGTATATAACATTTTTATAAAATATTTTGCAAAAAAGTTTAAATCTTATTTAATATTTTATTAGAATAATATAAATTTTACTAAATTTAGAAGATTTTTTCTTTGATTTTTAAAAAAAACTTTATTTTTTAATTTAATAAATAGCTTTTTTTAATACTAAATTTATTTAATCAGATTTAATTTATCTTATGTGGATTTAATAGACTTTTATTTTTCTTAAATATTTTAAATTAATTAATTTTATGGCTATTAATAATCTAGTGTTTGAATCTATTTCTATTATATACAATAATATTATTTTTCTAAAGATTCAATCATTTAATTAGTTTTTTTATTTATATACTAATCTATTTATTTTTCTTGTATTTAGTTAATTTAATGATTAGTGAACTAATATAATTTTTTAATATTAATTTAAACATGTTATTAATTTGTTTTATAGTGATTACAAAAAGTATCAATTAGATATTTATTCATTATAATATTATGAATCACATTATTTATTTTATTATTTTACCTCTAAGATGAGATCTATTGATTATTCCTCTACCTAATTTATTTTAATAAGTTAACTAATTCTTATTTATTTATTTAATATAATGAGAACTTATTTTATTAGCAATTTAATATAACTACTTTTTAGTCATATGCTTTTATACTTTATTTTTACTTCTTAATATATATTCATCAAATTGAAAATCTGAAACTTGATTAATGGACTATTTAGATTTAATATTTTCTAATGAATTGAATTATGAGTGTTAACGATCTGGAGTAATCTATTTAGGAATATAAACTCTATTAAGCATACTTAAATAATCATTAATTTATGAATTCTTTTTATTTATAATATCATCATAATTCTATTCTATTACTTTAGTCTATAAATTAAATTTATTTAATTCTTGTTTTATTTTTAATCTTATACTTTATTTATATTACTAAGTAAATTTTTATTTTGCTTTCTTTTTAATCTTATTTGTTGATATTCCTTTATACTTACTTAAATATTACTTGGTTCTATCCCTAACCCCTAAATAATAATGATGATATTATTATTAAGATGTCCATAGATCATTACTATCAAATAATAAATCTGATATATGTTACTTTATTTTAACATATTAATGACTTTTGAGATAATGTGATAAGATTTATTTCTGTTGTGATATTATTTCATATTGGTCTATTACCTATCTTTTATAAAATTATATAGGAGTTATTACATGATACTTCTTCTTATTAGTTTTAATGATCTTTAAGTATTACGAATTAATTGATTTATTAGATAGATTAATAGGATTTCGATGATACTTATATGTAAAAGCAGTAGATGGTCTTTTATAATGACTTTGCTTAATACTTTGACTATGTCTTATCTGCTATTTAGTATTACTTTTATTAATATTATTACCAATACATAAGTTAGGAGTTGACCTTTTAAATGATTTAAACATTACTATATATTAATATTAACTATATATTAACTAATATGTGCCTAGTATCAATGACATAATGGCTATTCTTTCATCTATGGAAGAAATAAACAAATGAAGATCATGGTGTCATTATAGCTGATACTATAATATATAGATGGGCACAACCCTTCTTTTATTATAGTACCTCTGAAGAAGGGAAAATAATAAGAAAAGCTAAATAAAAAATCAATATAAATGAGATTTAAAAAAGCTTTGCTTAAAATATTGAAGATGCAATAGTATCTTTTAGTGTCTATAGTAATAAATATAATGAATAGAATACATAGACTATGATTTTCTAATATCAAACTAAAGATACATATAAAAATTGGCTTTATAATGATATGCATAAATTATCTATGTTTGTACAGAAATTCATAAGTCCTAAATCTCAATTCAATAGTTTAATTAAAGTATAATGGACTCCTTACTTTTGCTTTATATCTAGAAAGTCAGCATCATTCTCACTTAATAATCGGAAAGCTAATTTATATGATAGGATAGCAACCTACTAAAATTTATAATTCTTTTGTAAATAATAACAAGTACCATAAATATTGTCTCATGACTTGAACAACATTTGCAGAAATATAAGTAAGCATGTCACAAATATATCAGCCTAAAACATAATAATAAATAAAATGACTCTTTTCTTCAAGATTGATAAGCATGATCGTTGTATCTTATTATTCGCAAGTTAAATTAAATTAGGAGGGAAATTGATATATGATACTGGATATAAAGCACTAGGTAACAATGAATGCAAATTTATACTAAAAAAAAATATTTTCAAAGAAGAACACTAATTTAATAAACTCTAAGTAGAAAATAAAATAGTGAATAATGATCATTGCTGTAATTGTTAGAGAATATTTACTGACCTTTATGATCTCAAATATTAGCATATTATAAAATCGACGTAATTAGGCTATACTACTAAAGAGAATACTACTATGTCTGTATAATTTATAAAGTTAAGGTAGAAAATATAAAAGAAATGGAAAGATAGTGATAAACATATTAAAAAAAAGACATTTGCTAATATTTAAGAATAAATTAAATATATTTGTGAAGAATTGGAAATTTAATAAATATAAAAGAATTTTAAGTAGACTTAAAATATTCCCTATTTAATTATAAAGCTTGAAGGATTTATCAATCATTAAAAATATATGAAATATAAAATCAATAATAGTTGGATTAGCCAAATTTGTAGAGTTTGTGATATTTGCTATACTATTTTTACATAGTATTTAATCAAATCTAAACTTAAACAAAAATATGAAAAAATTGCATTGAATATGAAAATGTAGAGTATACATAATGATAATTTTTATGTAAAACAACTCAAAAAATGTGATAAATATAAAAGTATTAAAAATATTAATTCTGATACCAAAATTAAATTTTTATTTCAAGTACGCTAAAAATAGAAACCTTAACCTATAAAAAAGCAATTTTAATCAAAGAATTTTCTAATATCAAAATCAAAACGAAATATTTCTGCAAAAGATGTTTAATAATATAAAAAAAGTTTAATATAAAAGCAAAAATTTATACATAATAAAAATTATAAGCCAGATCAAATCTATTCAAAAAGAACTTAAACATCATAAACAAATGTGTCAAACTACTAAAATCATCATAAAGTAGCATTAGATACTATACAAATGCTTAAAAAGCATTGTCATTAAATATCATAAAATTGATTAAATAATATTTATCATTAAAATTATATAAAATATAATAAATAATTATCATTGAAAGCAACATCCTGATTTCCTTTTTTATTTTTTTAATTTTATGTATTTTATTTATTTTATTTATATTTATTTTTTTTACTTTTTTTATTTCTTTTATTTTTATTTTTTTTTTTATTTATATTTTTAATTATTTTTATTTAGTTTTCTTTTTTTTAAAATTTTTAACTTTTATTTTTAATTTACTTATTAAATATTTTTTTTAATTACTAATTTTATTTATTAAACTTTGGATTATTATCTATTTCATTATAATTTTATTAAGTCAAAGACCTTTTAATTTTTACTTTTTACTTTTATTATTACTATTACTATTATTATTATTATTCTTATTACTTTTATTATTATTATTATATATATTATTCCTTTTATTATTTATATTATTCCTTTTATTATTTATATTATTGCTTTTATTATTATTATTATTACTTTTATTACTTTAATATTTTAGTTTTCTCTTGCCTTTATTTCAAAAACTGTTATTATTTCTATTATTTCTATTATTTCTATTATTCCTATTATTCCTATTATTCCTATTAATTAAAATATATAACAGAATTTTATTATTTCAAATTTTATTTTTTCTGTTATTTTCTTTATTTCAAATATTTCCTTTATTTCTATTATTTCCTTTATATACTTTATTTCAATTATTTTTATTTCAATTATTTTTATTTCCTTTATATCCTTTATTTCCTTTAATTCTATTATTTCCTTTATTTCTATTATTTCCTTTATATACTTTATTTCAAATATTGTTATTTCTTATATATCCTTTATTTCTTTTATTTCTATTATTTCTATTATTTCCTTTATTTCTTCTATTACTAAATATTCCTTTTAACTTAATCTTTCTTACTAACAATTGCTTTCAATTAAAGCTTTCTACAAATCTAATTACAAACATGATTCTCTTAAAAACTCCTTAGCCCCATAACTCCAAAATCACCACTCTTATCAAATTGATTATTAAAAGTAGTAATGGATGGATCAGTAAAAGTATAACATTGATGCCTCTTAATCCCTTGAAAATCATTTACGATGAATTAGCCTTTACTTTATTGATATACAAAATGCTCGAATGCATTAATTGACCCTAATTATTACTTCTAATTTCTATAATCTATATTATTCGTGAATTTAATGAATTCCCCTTATAAAAACTACTCCAAGATGTATAATTGGAATTTAGCATTTTATTTACAAAGTATTAAATAATTTGGAATAAAGTTAATCTTTAAACTTTACTTATTATAACATTTAGTAATTTTATCATTATACAATCTACCCAATTTAATACATAAACCTCGCTTCTTTAATTACTTTAATAATTATTTATAGATAATCTTTTATTACTTAAATTTACTATGCAAATAATAAGGATTTTTAATCACATATTTTTTACAGTTCTTTTTATCATATGCATAATGAGCATTATTGAAAGCCCCCCTTGAAAAATATTTATAATTGAAATCTAAAAGTATTTCAGTTGAAGCAAAATATGCTGATTAATTATATCTATTGAAATAAAATAATTTGAAAAGTTTAAATTTTTATTAAAGTATCTTTATCTGTTTGAACTTTAATTTACAATTTAATTATCTAGCATTCGAAGCCTTAAAAAAAGTTAATTAGTTATATTTAACATTAGGATTCTCTTATTACTACTACTATTAAATCTAATTTAATATTTTCAATTACTTTATATTATCCTATTTATATAATAATGACCTTACAGAAGTCTTTTTAGAATTTTCAATAGATTATTGTATCTTTTGCAACAAAATACTTTTATTATTGAAATTAGCATGATTTTATATGATTATCTTGCCTTGCTTATATATCTTATTAGTATTAGTAATAGCTTAAACCCAAATTGCTTTAAAATTCTTTAACATTTTATTTGTACTGTCATTTATAGGAAAAAAGTATGCATCTATACCAATAGATTTTATTTACTTTAATAATTTCTAATAACTGTTTTTATATTTATGATGGAAATTTCTATCACCAAATTATTAAGCTTTGCTTGCACCTAAAATGCCATGGCATGGTGCATCCCCAATCCAGATAAAGGTTTTGATATAATTCTTCCAATCTAAGTGCAATACTGCTTCAAATCCTATATTAAGATTTTAAGGGAAGTCTTAGCCACCTTAGCACTTAATACTTTATAATATATTTCTAAATGCATCTTAATCTTATGTAAAATTATATCCCTAAACTTGTACTTTATCATTAAAATCTCTATATACTACTAATGCCAATCGTATTACCTTTATATGATAGGTTTATTTAATAGATTTAGTTAATTAATTAATTAATGATTTACAAGTTAAGAAGATTGATTTCATTGATCTGGTTCCATCTATCATAAAGCATAGATCTATTTATGAAACCTTTTTATTAATCACAGATAATTATTTAGAATAATATTCCTTTTCTACTTTTACTGAATATTAGATTAATTTTAATGATTATCTATTAAAATTATCAAGTTATTTTAATACTTTTATCAAATAATTATCTTTACATTATTTAAATTTATTTACTTATTATATCTTTTTGATATGCTATCTTTCCTATTTAAATATTTGAAAGATCTAATAATGACTTTTAATTAACATAAAAGTTAATTCTCTTGAATTATAAATCTTTTTAATTTCTTAATGTTTTAATCTACCAAATTAAGTAATATCTTTATGTATCTTCTTATGTATACCAACCATATCACTTCTCTATATTTATTGTAAGTATGACTCATTAGAGTTAATAATGTTCTTAAACTTGACCATGAGCAATTATAAATTATTAATTATATCAAAACTTTGTTATAGATACTACTTTTATATTTTCAGCTTCATGCCATTTATTTCTATTTCCTTTTTAATTTAGTTCAATAATGTTATATTATGCTATTTCTTCATTCTTTAAATCAATATAATTTATCAAAATTAATACTTATCAAAATTAATACTTATTAAATTAATACATTATATAATTTATAAGAATGAGATATTATTTATATATTACAGACTCAGTGAATTAATATAAGAACTACTTCATCAAAGGTTTAATTATGACTTTTACATTATTCATATAGATTTCTAATATATTATGCTTCATAATCATATTAAATTGTTTTACTTACTATATATATATATGCATATCTATAATGTCATTAATATTAACTATATATCTTGATATAAATAAACTTAATATAAATAATGGGTAAAGATTATTACCAAATACTGAATTTAAGAGTGGATGCCTAATAGAATTAAATAAGCAGATCTTATAAACGATTGACTCTTCGTTGGCATCCAAAGCTGTCCAAATAAAGCTACGAGACGAGTTTTCATCATTTTTGTTAAATATCATAAGCATATGAAGTCTTATCAGATGGTAAATCAATAACAAGCGATAAGAAGAGCAATTTACGATAAATATGGCGAATAGAAGCTTAAATAGGGCTTCTTTTCATAAGGTATGCTAAAGGGCGGTTACCGTTTCAAAAAAAACCCTTAATAAATATTCTAAAAATTCTTTACCAATTCACATTAATTTGCCAAAGTATTTGATAAACAGATCAGTTAATAAAAAGGGAGCTTATTTGGCTTCGCATTCGGAGGCCAGAAATTCAAAGGCATTTAAAGATTATAAGATTTACATGTTGAAGTACATTGCACTTTATATTAATTGTATAATGGATGTGCTAAGACAGTGAGTTATTCTCGTAGGAAATTAAATAATGATGGTAGGACTACCTCTATTCAAGAAGAGACTAAAAGACTTGAGATTAAACCTGGTATGAAATAAAATGCTAAAATAGTATTTGCTAAAGAAGGAAATCAAAGATTTGGACCATGTTAATCTGATTTAATATTTACTATTAAATAGATTAAACATTCATTATATTAAAGAATTGGTGATGATCTTGTTTATACTGCTAGTATCACTCTTATTTAAGCATTAAGTTGTCAAAGTCAATAGATTATGACATTAGATAATAGGAAATTATTAATTGCTATTGATTAGATTATCAATCCTTAGACTGTTAAGTAAGAAATAGGTGAAGGTATGCCTATATCATGTAAAAGTAAAGGAAATTTATATATCCGATTCAAAATATCATTTCCGTAATCACTTAATCTTAAATAATTAGCTTTAATAAATCAAGCATTATGATTATCATTAAATAACATCAATTTATAAATTTATTTATTCTTTTCATCATTGATTTAGTCTATTTCATCAATTATATAGAATCTCTTTAATATTCTTCAATCTATTTATATAAATTATTAGATTTATTCTATTTCTTTTATTAAAGCAATCCTAATATATTATAATACTCTTGATCATAACTTAATTATTCTTAATGTTTCTTAAGAAACATTATAATCTTTCTATTAATATGTTTATCTTTGACTTATTTAGGAGGTTAATAGAACATTTACTAATCTATTGGTATTTCTTATTATACTTATGTATGATAAGTAGGATTAACTTTGAAAAGTATATATTCTAATCATACAATAACCATTATATAAGAAGGAAGTGTAGCCAATGGTCCTTCAATAGGAGATTTAGTGAAAGGTTAATCCAATTTCTTTCTTTTGACCATTTAACATAAGAGTTTACTATAATTATTGCGGTTCTTTTTCCATTGAAGGTTAGATGTTGGCTCACATAGCTTTTTAGTCCATTGTTAGATCCTTATCTTCTCATGCTTATTCAATATTTGATATTACTTTTAGACGAATAACATTAACCTAACGAATTATTCATCTATTTTATTCATTTAAATATATATTTTATATTTAATGTTTATTTATGTTATTTATCATATATATCATATATCATATATGTTATATCATATATCATATAACATCATATATCATATATCATATATCATATATCATATATCATATATCATATATCATATATCATATATCATATATCATATATCATCATATAACATATATCATCATATATCATATATCATCATATATTATATATCATATTATATCATATATCATATATCAAATATCATATATCATATATCATATAACATATATCATCATATATCATATATCATCATATATCATATATCATATATCATCATATATCATATATCATATATCATCATATATCATATATCATCACATATCATATATCATATATCATATATGTTATCATATATCATATATGATTAATAATAATTAAATGGGAATTTAAAATTCAAAAATGCTAAATTGGCAAAAACTACAATAAAAATACATCATCCACCAAATATAAAATTAATTCATTTATAATCATCTAATATAAAAAGCTACAAATAAAGATTTCATCTTAAGATAATTCTAATTTACATCGGATCAATAATAAAATTAAACGATATAAGTAGTAAAGAAGAAAATGGTGTATGATTGTGACTTTCTATTTAAAATGAATGATTACTTCCTTAATAGAAATCATAATATATGTGCTGCTTATAGTATAGCTTATGTTATAAATTAATATTCAAGTAAAAGTCTATAACTTGAGATTATTAAAAGGCAATTAAATAAATATTACTTTACTTAGTAATATCTATTTATTATAATGGAATCATGTGTTATAGCTTTATTATACCTTCAATAGCATGGTCTTGCACATTAATGTCTTTCCTCTGCAAATATATTCATACATTAAAAGAATATAAAGTTATTAGATCCATTCATCAAATCATAGCAATCAAACTATTAAAAAGAATAAATCATTAGAAAGGACATTATTATTTAAGTCCTTTTCTATTTAAGCAGCTTAAGTACGGTATGTTAATAACTTAAAAGTATAATCATAATAAAGAGGATGTTTATGTATTTGGTCTAATAATGCTTTAATTAAGTTTATTGGAATTTAGTGATAATTATACTCTGGTGATATATTTAATCATAATGTACTTAAAGAGAAATTATATAGACTTGAGCAAATATATTCTTCTTCTTTTTATTATATTATACAGTCTATGCTTAGAGAGGAAAAAAGTAGAGGTGATTGGGCTTATATTCATAAAAAACATTTTAGTAGTAATCATTTTAGTTAGAATATTATACCTATATTCAATTCTGAAATTGATAAATTGAATAATTAATTATAGTCACCATTACAATAATACAATATTATATCTAAAAAGGATATATATATATAAAGTAATTATAAAAATTAATCATCATAATAGAATAAATTATCAATTATATCAATATCTAACTACAAATAAATGAACATGAAGTAAAAGTATAATAATAAAAATACATGTTCATTTGGAAAGCCTAATCCATTATCTAAATCGTCATTTTCAATTACTAATATAGTCAATTCATCAAGAAAGTATCTTAATCTATCTATGAATAGTATTAATTAATAACTACATAAAAATAGAAAATAAGAAGAATTCATTTAAGAAGTATATGCTAATGGATCAAGATACTAAGGATTCAAATTGAATAATGTAAGGCATGACTACGGTAAGTTTCATTTCGCATAAGGTGGTAATTACTAAGGAATGTGGCAAGATAACTAAATGCATGGAAATGGGGTTTTATACTATTAGGGTGGACAAATAGCTTATAGAGGGGAATGGAAAGAGAGTAAGTTTGATGGATTTGGTATTTTATATAATGAATATCCTAAGAAAAGTAAAATTAATTATAATAATTTATTCTGTAATGAATAGAATTGGATTAAATATGAAGGTGAGTTTATGAATGGGATCAAATGTGGTAATGGAATTATATATTATGTTGAAGGGGAGGTTTTTGAAGGGAACTTTTAGAATGATATGGCTAATGGATATGGCATTATGAAATTAAAAAATAGTAAGTTTATATAGGGCAAATGGGTTAATAATAAATACTTAAAATGATGATTAATATATTGTATATATATAAATATTATAAATACATCATTTTTGTTAAGGTAAATTAAGACCTACTTTTTTTGCTATATTTATTATTATTTGCTTTTAGTCAGTACTTTATTGAGCAATATTAAAGAACTTTAAATATTATGAATGTATTTGCTTTTAAGTTAGATAGTTTGCATATTACCTAAGTTTTATTTAATTCAATTATATTGTTCTTTTATTGAATATTTATCTTTCATAATTAGTTAGACTTTTATATATTATGCGCATATATTTTAATCTTTACATGTGATTATATTATATATATATATTATATTACATTATAAAATGAAATATTATAATATAAATGAAAAATTCAGTGAATGTGGATCAATCATTAGCTATAATAATGAAGAAGTAATAATAAATAAACTAAAAAGCAAAATAGTTCATCAAGACATTAAATTGTAGATGTGGTAAGCAAGCAATAGCCTACAATATTTAAAAGGTAAAACTATAATGTGAAATGCATTTAAGTAAATAAGATAGATATTAATTACTTGATATATGTCTTATATAATATTACCATTAGTTTAATATGGATTATAAGTAAAGATTATAATAAATTAATAGAAAATATGTCTAACTTATATAGTTTATAGGCTAGAGAACCAAGGTTGTCTAAAAATAATTGATGATTATTTATTCAAGGGATTATTTGAGATTACTTTAGTCTATTATCCATGTTAAGGATCATATGATAAAATAAAGGAATATTAATGCTCTTAATACTTTTGAAAGTTTCAATTAACAAATAAAGGAAATGAAGGGTAGTACAGCAATATAAACAAGAATTAAATAAGAATAAATAATAATTTAAAGAATTAGAAATACATATAATGAATACCGAAATGCTCATAGAAAAAAAATTAGTACTTTTAGTAAGGTAAACAATTGATTAAATAATAAAGCTATTAGAAAGCTATTTAATGCTTTAATTTAGCAATTAAATTTAAAATAAAATTAGAGAAATCTTATTTTAATAAGGCTTTAGCACTTTTTAATTTAAAAAGGTATAATTAATCTATTATGAATTATAATGAAGTTTTGAAAATCAATCCTTAGAATGGCTTTGCTTATAATAATATAGCAATTATTTATTCCTATTGTAATAATTATTAACAATCTATTGATATGTATAATAAAGCTATTAAAATATAGCCTAACAATTCATAAAGTTATAATAATAAAGCTATGGCTTTGAAAGCCATGGGTTATTATGCTTAAGCTATATAGAACTTTAATGTTGCATTTAAGCTCAATCCTACTAAAGTATAATATTTGAAATATATAAAGACTTGCTAAATGAAAATGAAAAAATGACTAAATATATCATTATATATCTACATAATACTTATATTAAATGAATTTATTGTAAAGAAGTAATATAAAATAAAAGAATGAATAGTTAGTAAGATTAATCCAAATGAAAGAAGACAGAATCTAATAATTGGATGATAGATGTGCAGATCTAGGCGAAGTGGTATAATCCCTACGGTTTAAAAGCCATCAAAAGTTAATGAAATAAAAAGAGAAAAATATAATTTTAGAAGAGAAGGCAATCATTGATAAACATAAGATAGTTAAGAAGGGAAGGGAGGTATATTAGCATGCTATAAAGTCAAGGATATAAGACAGTAATAAATAGGATTAGAATTGGTAAAGATTGTTAGAGATGAAGAAGAGGTAAATATAGTATATAAAGTAGATATAAGATTTAAATAATAAGTTATTAGATGTGATAAGGTAGAAGTAGGATATTTAGGTGGAGTGTATCCGGTATAGTGAAATATTATAACTGAATTTATAGAAACTTACAAATATTTAAAAGATTAATGTTTAGAATAAGATGAAGATTAAGATTTATTAGAAAGAGATAAATGATATTAAGAATGTATATAAGACTTAGAGAAGCAAGGCATTCAAGTATAAAAGAAGTAATTCTAAAATAATTAATAAATATTTTGATAATTAGGATTATAAATACTAAAGTCAAATTACTTTTGATAAACTTAACAAAGAGAAATAAAGATTATTACAAATTATATAATAGAATGAAGTTAGTATAACTTCTCAAAAATAATAATTAATAACTTTCAATTAGAAGAATCTGAAATTGATGGATTAGCTATAACTTACTAAATTTAAGAATATACAGTTAGAAGAGAGTATAGAACATATTAAAGGTTAATTATCTTTTGTGAAGGAACATACTTCATCTAATATTAATTAACTATAGCTTTTGATCCATTAAACTAAATAAAAGTTAAATGTAACTATAAAGGTAAAGAAGTAGTTATAATTATAAATAACAAAGCTTAGACAATGTTAAACAATTAATAAATAATTACTAATAAAGAATTAAAAAATGCATGAATAATTTCTTATAAGTAGTGATTAAATCTATAAATGTATGATAACTAATTAGAACCTTTAAAATGAATTAAATTATTTAAAATCTAAATATGAATTAAAAGAAGTATAAATTCATTAATTCTAATCTAAATATAAATAATTGATTTAAAATAAAGTTTCACTTTAATAAAAGAATAATAGATATAAGTAATAAATATTCAAATTGAATTCTTTAATTAAATAAAAATAACATTATATTTATTATTAATAAAAAAGTCAATAATTTGAACTTAAATAGAAGTAAAAGTTGAGATAATAAATTTTACTTTGTTATTAATAAATATCGAAAATGAAATAAAATCATAAAAAGATTAATAGTAGAAATATAAAAATGCATAATTTAATTAATAATATGAAGAATAAATTTGTTATAATTAAATAGTAAACTAAAGGATTAACTTAATAAATAATAGAAATTAAAAAATAAATCATATCAAAGGAATAATTAAATGGATGTATAAATGGATACAGAAGTAATTTTTATTAAATGATAATTAATCAAAATTAAAGAATAAAGTTTAAATATTAAAAAAAATTATAATCTAAAGTATTTGAATCCACAAAACTTATAAGAAAGTAATTTTAAAAATAATTGCTTAATCTAAAAAATAAAAATTATTAGCTTTAATATGTTTCTAGTTGTAGATAATAATAAATAACTTAATTAAAGGATGAATTTTAATAATAAAGGAAGATTTTGATAGAATAAAATAAATATCTAAATGAATTAAAATAAATCCTTAAAAAGTAAAATACTGAACAAAATAAATAAATAAGAATACTAAAATAAAAATTAGCATTAAATAAAAATCTTTTATTTAGTCAATTAAATTAGAAAGAAAAAAAGTAAATTTTAAATATATTAAAACTATAATAAAATAGTCTTTCAAATACATTGAGTTCTTTTTGATATTTTATTATAATATTATTTGTATATTATTATATAGTTTCATTATTACAAATTTAATCAAAGGATTATTAATGAAGTCACATAATATATTTAAAAAAAGATAAAATATTCAAATACATTATAAATTTAGCTAATATTAATTAATAATTAAAATAAATATCAATAAATCAACTCATTAAAAATAAAATTCATTAAGTCATAATATAAAAATGATTCATATATTAGATGGAAAGTTTTTTATGAGCAAAGCGTGATATTAGTTATTCTAAAATTGGAAGTTATAATAGGCTATAAATAAGTAAATTAAATATTTACATGAGATAATGATATTATATTTTCTATATATAATATTTAATCTGTTTATTTATATTGAATATAGTAAATAATTAATATTAATAGCTTTGGAAGTGATTATTATTATTATAATAATTTATTATGCATTTAAAAATACATACTTTTACTAAATAATTTAACATATCCAATTAATAAAGTAAAAGAATTTCTATTTACAAATGCAAAAGTGAAATAAATATGCACAAAAAGAATTACATGAATGCATTCAACTGTGTAAATACAGAATAAATAAATGATCAAAATTCAATTAATTATACTAATAGATCAAATTCAATATCAACTTTAAAAGGATTGATATCAATAAAAAATTATGGCATAATTAATAAAGGAAAAAAAACTATAAAAACATTTAATAGCAAAATTAATGATCAATATTAAAAATTTCAAAGATAGAAAAGCAAAAGTAAAAGCAAATATCCAATTAAAAGATAATATACAAATAATGTTTCAAAATAAAAGATTTTTAATATTTTTTAAAAGAAAATATATTGAATTTATGTATTTATTATATTAAAATATATTTAATAAATATGAATACAATAAATTGCACATAGACCGGAAAAGTAGTAATGGATTAATTATATAATGAACATCCTTATTCAGGCTGGAAAATAAGAAAATAGCGATTATCCTTACAACACTCTATAAAAAATATTATGCAACAATAATTAAAAAAAAGAGGAATTATAGGTAATCAAATAAATAAAAGAATATAAGACTATACTCAAAAGTTATTAAAGAGTAGAAGAATTTAATCTGTAAACATTAAACAAATTGAAAATAAATTATAGAAATCATATAAACAATATAGAAGGCATTAGAATTAGCATAATAAAATAAAAAAAAGTATATAAACAAAAATAAAATAAAATGAAAATGCATACTATATTGAAAATATGTAGCATGTTCAACTATTTAATACAAATAAAACACATTATAAAGAAAGGTATAACTAGAGAGTGCAATTTTATAAGGATAAAAAATATAGAATTGATCATTAAATTGGTTTTTGAGGTTTTTTATTAAAAATTATAAAATTAATAATAATTCAACAACATCTTTCGTTTTTATTTGGTTTTTCCTTTTGAATTTTAAAATAATTCTTTTTATTAATAACTCCAGATTTAATAATATCTTACTTAATATCATGAAAGTTTTCTCTATATTTAAATTATCTTTTGATGATGTTTCCATAAAAGTAAGATCATATTAAGCTGCCAATAATTAACCTTATTAAGTAGTAACTTCTCTATTATTTTCTAAATCTGATTTATTACCAATAAGAATTAATTACACTTTATCCTTAGCAAGTTACCTAATATTAGAAATCCATTTTGTTATGTTATTAAATGATTCTCTATTAGTAATAGAATAGCAAACAACAATACCATCAGCCCCATTATAAAAGCTTTTAGTAATATGATTGAATCGTTAACTTCCTGCTGTATCCATACATTTAGATTATATTATTAATTTTAGATCGTCACCATTTTATTTTTATAGTCTATTCCAATCGTATTTGCATAAAATGGATCAAATTTATTTTAACAAAAACGGATCACAACACATGATTTTCCAGAGTCACTATCACCTAATAATAAGAGTTTAATAGCCTTTTTCTTCATTATAATTAATATCTGATTAAAACTAATGTCATTTTATTTTATAATATATTTGAAATAAATAAATGATCATTAATTCATTTTTTAAATATCAATTATGGGGTTGGGGTTGGGGTTGGGGTTGGGGTTGGGGTTGGGTTGGGGTTGGTAAAATATATTATCTGAATTTTAACTTATTATATTTATATCCTTAATTGAAAATTCAATTTAATCTTTTATAGACTTATTATCAAAATGACTTTTATTTCCAAGAATAAAATATGATATAAATAATATAGCAATAATTAGTAAGCATTAAATATAAAGATTGCTTACATAAATTAATCCAGTTATAATGATCATATTACCAAAAATAATTCCTACAATTAAATAATACAAATTTTTTGATTATTATTTTTATTTATTTATTATATAAATTTAAATGAAGCGAATATTTACTGGTACTAATACAATAAACATTAATGAACTATCAATAGTCAGTCCAATAATAAAAGAAACCAATAAATCAAATAATGTTTTATTAATTTATGAAATCACTGTCTTGATATTTAATTACTAATTGAAATAAATAAAAATAACAAAAGTGATTCTTTAAGCAAATATTAAAACAAATGATATACTTAAGATTATAATGTTAATTAATGTTTCATTTACAGACAATAAAATAAAATTTAGTTTAAATAGATAAACTATATTAAAACATAGTACTGGAAGTAAACATCCTTAAGCTAAATTTTTAAATATTTATTAAAGCTTTTTGAAAACAAATTTATACCTTAGATATTTCAATTTGATTATTGCAAAAATAATGTATGAAATATAGCTAATTATATTAATAATAAATATAATGATTGATAGTCTTACATTATTATATTATTTAGATATTAATATATTGCTTTTTAATTATGGATATGAATTAGAATCTAGGAATGTATTATAATGGGCGATAAATAATAGGATTCTTGATACTTCCTTAATAAATAAGTAGCATTGACTAAAATTAGATGTTAGTAATATTAATATTAATGAGATTTGAATACAATTGAGATATATTACTTACTTTTTGTTATTTATATAGAGATAGAATATTATACATAGACATCCAAATATAATTCCTATAGTTTGATATGTTTGAATACTGGCTACATAATTTGTGAAGTTAGTCATATAACCGAATGTTGGCATTAATATTTAATAACTAGTGGCATTTAATATTGAATTGCTTAAATAAAATGTTGTATTCAATTTTGAATAGATTTGAATTTATTATGTAATATTAAATTTTATTCTGATTATTTTTTATTGGATTTATACTTATTATGATAAGATCAATTACTCATTTTAATTAATTATTACAGTTAGATTTATTTAAGAGAAAGTATTTAATATTTAATTAGACCTAGCAATGACTAGTATTGTATTATTTCCAGTTTGATGAACAGATTACACTTTTACTAATAATTAATTTTAAAACTGGCATAAATTACATGAACTATTATCATTATTGAGACAATATCCAATAGGACAGTCATAAAGACAAAGATTATTGAAATAATTGTAACAATAAGAAATTCCTGCTTAAATATCATCATAGCATAATTCTAATGTACAATTTTTGCATCCAATATATATATCGAAGCATGTTTTACAAATTCCATTTTACAAGATTGATTTATTTTGTTAAGTTGGGCATAAACTAAATAAAGATATTTTACCACTTATTGAATATGCTAATATAAATGTTTTATCTTAATTAAATTATAATTTTGGAGTAGTCAGGAAAGAATATTCACCGACTTATAAATTTCTACTTTATAGGATTACTAATTTCTTGCTTATAGTGAATGAAACATATTTCCAATTTGATTTACTTATGAAACTTTAAATATTTTAATTAAAAGCTATTTATTAAACAATTTCATTTTGGATAAGATTAAAAGCATGTATTTTATTAGTTTATATTAAATATAAAATATCTCCATCTAAATAATTAATATTCGTATTTTAAAATGAAACATTATATGTTATAGATGTATTTGTTGCAGGATTATATTTAAAAATTTTATAATTTCCCTGACCTATTATGAAATTATTATATTACTCTATCCACTTAACATCACCTTAAAACGTAGTTTACTCTCTAGCTACATATAAATTGGTTAGACTCATTAATTTAGATTAGGCACTTATAGCATAATAAGTAGTTTCAATGAGTACAAGCCAGATATTCTAACTAAAAAAATTAACTTTAGCTCCATTTATATAATTATAATTAGAAGACAATCCAAATTAATATATATAACTATTCTATAAAGCTCCCATAATATTATTCCCCTTGTATAAAAAATAGTAAATTTTATTTGTTGATAGAATTATAGGCAGACTTGAATTACTTATTACATTATTTGAAATTGAATATTCAGCATATGTTTATTAGTATATTATTCCAAATGAAGAAATTGACTTAAATCGGATGTACTATATTGATATATTCGTTTCAATACTAGAAATTAAGTTACTCTTAATAACTATTAAAAAACAAAAATAATAAATCATATAATTAATAATCTTTTTATTTTCATTATAATAATTATATGTGTATCTATATATATAATAATAATTATATATACAAGAAACATTTCAATAACTTAATTAGAGGTAGCAAGATTATATTTTATGGCTTAATGAAATAATTCCTGAAAGCTGTGATTATTATATACAAGAAATAGGCTTATTCCTTGTTAAATATATATAATAAATAATTGTTGTTTTAACTCTCTTGATAAGTTTTTTTATTATATTTCTTGAATTAGTAAAATAAAATTGTTTTGATTATCATCCATTTATTTATTTTATATTTATTTTAGCTAAAATATAATTGTATTTAATTTTTTTATATTTATATGTATAGTTATTACTTTATTAATTTAAATTTTAATTTTAATTTATTATTAAATAAATATTGTGATATTACTTCTCTCATGAAAAATATACATCTAAAAAAATATAATAAAAGATCAAATTAGTTTATAAATAGGTAAATAGCATACGAAAAATATATTATTTAAATACATAGAACACTGAACTAAATAGAATTGAGGAATCGGATATACATATTGTATTCTATTTATATAATTAATATTTTCTATTTTCCTTGGTTTTTTTATTTTTTTTTCTTTATGAATTTTTAATTAGGCTTAAATTATTTTTTTTCGGCAGCACGGACATGATTTTTTTATCTTATAAAAAAAATACTTTATACCATTTTCTAATGCAAGCATAACAGAATGTATGCTTACATTTGAGAATCAATCTATTTTAAATTTTTTGAGAGCAAATTATGCATATTTCAGCTTCATTTTTTACCATTTTTTTTTGTTATTAATATATTAATTAAAGATTTTTTAATGGAAATATTATATGTAATTAATTAAATTATTAATTTCATTTTGTGGTTTATTTCATTCTAATATCAAAAATAGCTGAAAAATTATTTTTATTTTTAATATGCTTTTAAAATCTTTATAAATATTGATTATTTTTTAGCTTTTATATCGATGATTACATCTTTACTTTATCACTTTATATTATTTTATTTAATTCATGATTATCTTTACTGAAAGTATTTACTTTTTTATTGTACAATGTTTTATATATAAGTAAAGGATCTTGTTTTAAATTCTAGATTGTTAATAATGTCTGTTATTTAGTTTTAATAGTTTTACTTGGAATATATTTTAATTTTAATTATTGAATTGGTTTAGATGTTTTTTGTTCTAATTAAATTAATACTCATTTAAATATAGTTTATCATATTTTTGGGAGTTTAGAATTCTAGTTGTTCATTTATGCTTTTATGTAAATCTATGTATTTTATTTTTTTAATTCCATTTTTAAATAGTTATTAAATATTATAGTTTTTAGGCATATATGTCATTAAATTTTATTATCCATTTTAAATTATTAATCTTTTATTATTCTTATGCATTTATTTAATACTTTTATTTTCAAGCTTATTAATTTTTAATTTTAATTTTTACATTCGAACTTCATTATTCTTTTTAATTAAATTATCAACTATTTATTTATATTCAGAATATTTTGGGAAATATTTTTATTTATCAATTTTAATATTAGCAGTATTTTTTGTATTAAATATAATTGTATTACTTCTTTTGATTAAATCTGATATTTTATGAGATTTTATTCTTTTGACTTTCATTTACATAATATAATATGATATCTCAATTTTTCATTTTGTCAGGACGAGGAGACATAATAATCAATAGAGATTTTAGAGGAGATTTAGTGAAGACAACTCATTAAATATTCTATAGAAATGTCAATATGGCAACAGGTGATGCTCCACCAATATTCAATTTAGAGGGAATAACATTCACTTACATAAAAAGAAATGCATTATATTTCGTTACTACAACCAGATTTAATGTATCTCCTTCTTTTTCAATTGAAGTGCTTAGTAGGATAATTAAAATAATTAAGGATTTCTTAGGTGTTTTATCAGAATAGATGATAAGAAAGAATTTCGTATTGATTTATGAAGTTATTGATTAGATCATTGATTTCGGACATACTCAACTCACTTCAACATAACTAATAAAACCATTGATAGTAAATGAACCAATTTCTATTGAAAAAAGTGGAATTTTATCAGGAATCACTTCATTCAACTTGTTTAATTCACATACTATTAGTTCTAATGCATCTGAAGTATCTGTACAAAAAAGTAAAAATAATTAAATTTATGTTGATATCATTGAAAAAATAAATTTAGTATATAATTCATCGTCATATGTCATCAATTCAAGTATTGATGGATACATCCAAATGAAAAGTTTTCTTAATGGAAATCCTCCTTTAAGACTTATTCTCAATGATGATCTGGTTCTTAAAAGTTCAGGAAATATGGGGAAAGTTGTTTTAGATGATTGCAATTATCATCAATGTGTAGATTATAGTTAATTCTAATTAAATAAAACATTAAAAATAATACCTCCTGAAGGATAATTTATAGTATTAAATTATCGAATTGCATCTGATTTTATTGCTCCTTTTAAAGTCTTTCCCTTTGTATAATGGATTAATAATTATAAGATGGAAGTAGTAATAAAATTAAATTCAACATTCTCTAAATAAATAATAGCAAATAAATTATTAGTCAAATTTAATGCTCCTAAAGATGTTGCTTCAGTCCACACATAACTTCAATCATTGGCAGTTGTATCTAACCAAAAAGCAGATTATAAATAAAATAATAAAACAATATAATGGTCAATATAAAAGATGGCAGGTTTGTCATAAATATCATTAAGCACAAGAATAACCATCTCTAATACAAACACTAATTCATTCGCAGTTAAAAAATAATTAGGACCAATTAGCTTGAATTTCTAAATCCCAATGTTCAACATATCCAACATTCAAATAAAATTTCTTAAAATAATGGCAGATTAATCTTATAATCCACAAAAATGGATTAGATATATCACCAAGAGTAGTTCATATATATGCAGAATTTGATAATTAATCATATATCTAAATAACGTTTTATTGAGAATAGTTATTGTTCATTAAACAATAATACCTCACGATATCGATCTTTTCTATTTAGTATTGTTACTGCCCTTTCATCTTAGTTATCTAGCTATTTTATTTATATTATTAATTATTCATTTATTAGTTTTATTTAATTAGTGTGTTATTTTCGTATTTTTATTTACTTTATTAAAATTTTATAATCAAATTATAGATTTTATTTTAATTAAATTAGTTAAACTTTTTTAATTTTCATTTATTAGATATTTAATTAACTAATTCTATATTTTTCTTATATTTTTTTTATTTTTTTAAATAATTAATTATTTTTATTTTATAGTTATTGATATTTTTGTTCAGATATATTCAATTATTTTAAATCTGTTTAGTAATCAAATATAGCAGTATTAATTTATTTTTTTAAAAATTATATTTGATTGATTAATATATTAGATTAACTTTATTTTTATTAAATTATCATTTGTAATTATTTATTTTTATGAATTATTTTATTGTAATTTTAATCTAATGAATCTATTTTAGAATATAATTTTGATAGATGCATTTACTTATTCTTTATATCTTTGATTAAAATTTTATGTTTATTATTAAATATTTTTATATATTAATTAACTGCCCCAATATCTGAATTAATCAAATTTTTATCATCTTTTATAGTTTTTATTTAATTCACTAAAATTTTATTCTTTTGAAATATGGTTTAAATTTTAGATGAATAATCAATACATTCTTTTTTAATATTTTGTAGTTAAACAGTTCTAGTTTAATAGTTTCGTTTTAATTTTAAATTATTGTTTATTTTTGTCTAAATTTATATATTATGCATATTTATCTAACATTTTAACTAATTGATAGATTTTTTATACATTTAAATTTACATTTCTTATTTATTTATGCAATTCATTTTCTAGCTATTTAAATATGAATTACTATTTTAAAGATTTAAGTATTCTTTCTACATATTTTTTATTTTGTATTGTAATTGATGATATTATTTTGCATTTTTTTTGAATTAATATATTTGAGTTCTTAGATATGAGATTTATTCATCATATTTATCCATATATATTTGAATTTAAATTAAATAAATTTAATAATCATATTCTTTTAGATTTGATGATACTTTTATTAGAGGCCATGTTATAATTAAAGTAGTTTCTTTATTTTTCAAAATCAATTCTATGATCAATACTTTACAAAGCTTTACTTCCCTTTAATTTACTTCTATTTTTGCCTTAATCTTATCTATAATTTGAACTAATTAATTATTCAATCATTGGCATAAATAAAAGTTTCATATCTTCATATCCAATTTTACTAGTTTATAACCATTTACCATGTTTTATTCGTATTCTAGAGGATGTTTGAATACCTATAAATTGTTATTATTAGTTTGATGACACTACCCCATTTACCCAATTTACAGTAAATCCTTATACAAAGAATAAATAATTTCCACCTTTAAATTATTTCATGAAATAATTACCATGTACTCTAGAATTCAGTTCAAATTTATTTTTTTCAATTTAATAGTAAATTGTTATTAAATGCTTAGTTGAATTATTAAAATTTAATCTTAATATACCACTAGCTTATTTAGGGAAAAATAACAGGAAAAAATATACTTGTTTATGAGGCTATACTTGCATTGGAATTTTAACAGCAGAATGGTATAATACCTCACCAGTGTTAATAATTAATAATCTATCAAATTATTAAACAAAAGCTTAAAACATCATCCAAAATTAATTATTATCATTCTTTAACTTTACCACTTTTTATATAGAATGATTAGTAACCATTTACTTTTATTAAATTAATTTATAAACATTATCTTAATTGATTATTTAATGACTCTTATTAAATAATTTTTTAGTAGGAATACAAATAAAACATTATGAATATTTTAAAATATCTGAATATTATTTCCTTTTGACTAATAAATTCCATACTCTTTATGACTTCTCTTTTATATTAATTTGTTTGACTATTGCACCTGTTAAAGCATCTATTATTCTATTAGTTTATAACCCTTTTAAATGTTGAATAATGCAATTTGCCCAATTTCCTTAACAATCAACTAATTTCCAAATTCTTTAATATAACCAAATTCTTTTCACATTTTTAAATGATTTACCTTTATTATCAAATAATCTTTATATTAAATTAGGACCAATTTGAAGTAAAATGAGAATTGCTTCCTTAAACTTTTTACTAAATTTATTAAATATTTCATCATTTGGATTTAATTTAGTTGGGATTGGTTAAATATTTATTTACTAATTTTTTGCTTAATACTTACGAGGAATATTAATAAAAAACTTACATATTTAAGCTTACTTATAAGTTGATATTTATTACATACTACGATATTTAACTATACATTATTACTGTTTGGATTGGATTTAATTTCCTTAAGGATCAAATTTATATTATTGTAATTATATCTTCTTTAATTTGCTAAGTTTTGAGACTGACTTACTATCATATAAATTCCTTCTTTAAAATTAATTATCTTATTAATTAGCTAACTTGTTCACGGACATAGTTTAAATATTTTGAATTAGTTTATTTGTTTGCATCTCATTAGATTTTTTTACCATTGGCATTTTTATAAATTAGACTTAATGAATATTCTATTATTATTTCAGATTCTTCTTTTTTGGATAAATAATATAATGCAATGGGTAGCCTTGCTTAAGATTCTATAACTATTCTTTTCTTAATTGAGGGAAAAAATTTAATTCTTTTTAAGATCGTACTTGCTCAATTTATGTTTTTTTTAATTATTTTGTTTTATCAATTTCACTAAAATTTTTTTTTTTTCTATAATCTTACTATAATTTATCATTTTTATTTGTCTATTAATTATTTTTCTTTTTCAAATATTTTAATTAATTATTTTATTAATTAACCATTTATCCTACTTTAGAAAGTTATTAATTACTATTTTAATTTTTTTATAAATTTATCATATTTACAATCTATTTTCCATCTTTATCATATCTATTTTAGTTAATATTGATCTTACCTTATTAAACTTAATTATTTATATTTAATATAGCATTTTTATTACCTTAATTAGCTTATTTACCCTACATATTCAATTTATTAGCTGATTTACCTTAATTAGCCTATTTATCTAATTTTTATTTATTTTATTTACCTTATTTACCTTATTTACCTTATTTATCTAATTTACCTTATTTACCTTATTTATCTAATTTACTTTATTTATTTAATTTATTTTATTTACCTTATTTATTTAATTTATTTTATTTACCTTATTTAACTTATTTACCTTATTTATCTAATTTACCTTATTTACCTTATTTATCTTATTTAACTTATTTACTTTATTTATCTAATTTACCTTATTTACCTTATTTATCTAATTTACTTTATTTATTTAATTTATTTTATTTACCTTATTTATCTAATTTACCTTATTTACCTTATTTAACTTATTTATCTAATTTTCCATATTTATTCTATTTTACTTATTTTTCTTCTTTTTTATTATTATATTAATTTGTTTAGTATTTATTACTTGGTTTTTATTTTTATTATTTTTTCTAAATATTTAGTTTATTTATTTAAAAATTTTAATTATTAATTTATATTTCCTCTTCAATATCATTTTATTTATTTTCTAAATTTTATTATTACTTTTTTACAAAAGCTTCATTAGTAGCATTTTATTAATTTTAAGATAAATTATTATTTGAATTTACTTTTTATTAATTTATTAATTTTATCTATTAAAAGCCTTTTTTATTGCTTTTTTATTTATTTTTAATATAATTTCCTAGATTTTAATTTTATTAAGTTTTTTATAATTCTTTATTATTTGTTTATTTATTTTTATTTTTTTTAAATTTTTATTTATTTTTTTATTTAAGTCTTTCTTTTTATTTTTATTTACTTAATTTTTATTTCTACTTGCTTTCTTTTTATATTTTTATTTTATTTCTCAATTTTTATTTCTATTTTTATTTCTATTTTTATCTTTATCTTTATTTTTATTTTTATTTTTATTTCTATTTTTGTTTTTATTGTTTTAATTTTTACTTTTATTTTTATTTACTTAATAATATTTATTTCTCTTTATTTTTTAATTTCTATTTATTTTATAATTTATGTAATTTCTATTTTTATTTCTAATTTAATTTTTATTTTTATTTCTGATTTGATTTATACTTTTTTTTATTTTATTAATAATTTTGATTTTATTATTATTTATTAAATTTATCTTATTATATTTAATTTTAATATTAACTGCTTGAATTTATTTATTATTCTTCTAAATTTTTTTTATTTCCAATCAAATTTTTGTCTATATTTTTTCTTTATTTTAACTTTCCTTTATTTGACTATTTATTCTAATTGTATCTGTTCTTTTTTTAAGTTTAATTTTTAATAAATTTTTTATTACTCTTTTTCTTTTATTTAAATTAATTATTTAAATCTTATATTAACTATAAATCTTATTTTATTTACTATTAATTATTTTTCTATTTTTTTGATTTTTTTGATATAGGATCTTATAATCTATTAAATTATTAATTTTAATTTTAAGTTAAAGAAGATTATTAAGATTTATTATTATAAAATTATTATTTTTTTTTAATGGGTTTTATTTTTTTATTTTTTTGATTATTTTGATTATTTTCTTATTAATTTTTAAATTTTTTTCTAATTTTTTTTAAGTTTTATTGACTTTTTTTATTTTATAAATTTTTATCATCTATTTATCTTTTACTCTTCTTTGGAATTTCTTTTTGATTTCTTAAATTTTTTTATTTACTTTTATTTTAATTATTATTTATTCTTTATTATTTCATATTACTTTTTAACTTTTTATTAGTTTTATTATCTATAATTTTATTTTTATTGTTTATTTAATTTTTATTTAGTTTTTTAATTAATTAATCTTATTAATTTTTATTTTAAATTTATTAAACTGATTAGTTTACTTATTATTCGTTTTATGAATAATCTTTATTATTTCTTTCCTTTTATTTTCTTTTGTTATTTTTTTATTTATTATCATAATTCCTTATATTATCACTATTCCATTAAAATTTATCTTTTATTTATTTATTAATATATTTCTTAATATTTTATTTACTATCTTAACTATGAATCTATTATTATTAATTATTTTTATTTTTATCTTTATATTTATCACTTTAATTTTAATTATGTTATTTACTTAATTATTCAAATTAATAATTCATATTTTATTTTAAAGATTATTTTCTATTTTATTAATCAAAATTCTATTAATATTTTTATTCATCTGAATGTAAATTAATTAAATTAGAGTACTTCTCTTGATCTTTTTTATAAGCTTAATTTTTCTTATTATGATTCAATACTTTATTCTTATTTTTTCTTAGAAATTATCTTTTTGATACACTTTTCTAATTTCCTATTACTAAACGATTAGTATTCGTTCCTCTAAATCCTCTACCAGCTGATTTATAATTTTTAATATTCCACATTTAATCATAGTGGTCATACTTACGAGCTTTTAAATATTAAAATTTAGGTAATTATTCATTCTTTCTATTCTTACAGCAAGAACGATATTATTATTACCAATTAAATTAATACTAATTAAAATTCTAATGCTATTATTAATTATGTATTTAATTTAATTATTTTTATTTAACTTATATACGTTATCTCCTTTTTTTATTTAATATCTAAATTAAAATTATGAATTAACTATTTGTTTTAGATTATTAAATTCCAATATTAATCCAATTTATTATTAACTATGTTTTAGGCCAAAGCTAAGTTTAATGCTTAGAAAACAATAATATCCCTTAAAAGAATATTTCAAATGCTCCTAATATCTTCTTCTAAAATAAATTCTATAATTTGAAACGTTATTCATTCTATTTTTTCAATATTCTCAATTTCTAAAAATCATTGAAATGTATCTATACATTATTATTGAAGTTTTGATTAATAGCAGCTTTAACTAATTAAAAAAAAACTTTTATTAAAATGCTATATATATTTTTATTATTTGTGCCTCGTGCACCATTGATGCTCATGACAATTTATACATGTTTAGATATCCACTCTAAAAGTTTTCATAATAAATATTTATTTAATTTCAATGTATCATATGTAATGATAATAATTATTAAAAAAAAATAATATAAAGACTATTATTATTAGTATTAAATATTTGTCTAATAATTTCTATTATTTTTGAAATACTTTATTTTTAATTTATTACTTTATTTATGCTTTCTTATTTGAAATTAAATTGAATTTTACTAATCTTACTTAAAAAAAGTGTAATAATTGTTAAATAGTAGTTATTTATTTGCTTTTGATAATTTTCATCATAATTAATGTAAATTTTTAATAGTTAACTATTAAATCTTTCAATTAATCTACAGATTTATCTTTGATAAAATTTATATATTTTAACATAAATGAACCTATTTCATTTGAATTTTTGAAATCAAATTATTACAAACTTATCTTTTAGTAATTCTATATTATCATTCCTTTTATTTGTGCAATCCTTTAATTATTTTTATTATTTATCGTTTAATATAAATATTTTGCTATAAATTATTTAAAACTAAAATTTTAAATTTCTACATTATCTTTAAAAAAATTATCTTTAATTCTTAAAAGCTTATTATCTTAAATGATGTCTAAATTATTTATATGAAAATTGAATTAGAATTTTTATTGTAGAAGCTTTTATTATGTAACTTAATGTTAATTATTCATAAATAATAATAATAATAATAATAATAATAATCATGTACCTGACCCAAATGACTCATAAACAATAATATTAAGTTTATAATTTTGATATTAAATGAATACTTGTAAATATATAATGATAATAAAATATAATATTTAAAAAAAATTAAATTCATTTTTTTTACTGATTAATGTTTAAGTTAGGGAATTAATCTTCATAAAAATTCCATCCTTAAATATCAATTTTCATTTAAATAGGCTCTGTCTTGTTTTTTATTGATACTTTTAAGCAAATTTAATTAACATTTTTTTATTATTTTTTATGTTTTTTCTGATAAATGTAGTGATTTAAACTTGAATGATTAATTCTTTAACCTTTCATACTAATATTATTAATAATTTGATTATTAAATTTAAATTTTTTTTTAATTAATTATTTATTTTCATTTTATTTAGGAATTTTTGTTTTATTAAAAATTATATTCTTCTCTTTCTTTTATTTAAATTTATTATATTTTTTTTAAAAATTAATTGATTTTATGAGTTAGACCATACAACTTTGACACTTTTTATTATTACATTTAAATTATGAACATTTATGCGTTTTTTTTATATCCAATACTGGTAATTTTATTTTATTTCGTTTGCCATCAAGCAATGTATAATGTTTCATAAACGTTTTCTTTAGCACAATATCTGATACTCTAAATTATTATTAATTCATAATATAATATAATCAAAGCTTTGGTTTCCGTAAATAAACATTTTTAAGACTTTGACTTGAATTTCTGAATTGATTCATTGAATTCTTCTTTTAAGCGAAATCATATAATCTATCATACATGTCTGAATCATCAGTGCCAATGAGAGATCTATGAGTCAAATCCAATTTACCAAATGAATCAACTAAACCTATTAAATGAGGACGAATTTAATCAATTAAACTTTATCTATAGTTAGTTAAGGAATTTATATGTTATATATTAATGATTTACTTTTATAATAATGGGTATGGATCTTAAAGAATTAGATTTATACCATAAAGTTGACACATATTTATCATAATTTTTCTTAGATTTTATTCTTTTATTTTGACTACAATTTATTCAAAACCCATGAAATAAAAATAATGAGAATGTGATCTGGCCATACTAAGCAATCTGATTCCTAATTTATGATTGAATATTTATTTAGCTGAAAACTTATCACTTAAATCGGCGAATCCTAAACCGATTTCAAATAATCGGCAACATACATTCTGTGCCATTAATATTCGTATTTCCTATAAATTCCATATATTTGATACTGAAGGATTGAACTAACATTTTTTTTATATTATGAAATTTGTGTTTTAGAGATATTTGAGTGAAAAGGGAAATTATTTAAGACTTACAGCTTTCAATATGATTTTAGCAACTTGTAATAATAATATAGTACTTTCTCCTTAATGAGTAGCATGTGGTCTATATTAATGAATGATTGAGGGTAAGCCAGAAGTATGACTGAATCCATGACCTCCACATGCTAATCTGCAATTTTATAGGTCTCTGATTATAGTCTCAGAAGAATACACTTTTGCAAAACAGAGTGTTAAATGTGTTTAGGCCATCAATGAATCATTGTTTTAAAGAACTAGATTATAATTTTTTTATGCCATTTTTTTTATTTTGTTAGATGTGAATACGATTGCAAAATAATTTGCTAAAGGAATTGTTAACTTCATTCGTTGAGTTTGATATTAAATTATTGGAAGTTATACTCCAGATTACTTAAATTGTCTTCTTTTTAATGAATATTTAACAGCTATAGCAATTCCTAATCCAAAAATCAATGAGAAAAAACAACTGATTTGTTTTCTTATGAGCATCATGGTAGCATACGATATTTTAGGATTTCCTCTTTTAGTGAAGGTTCCATTTCTTTATACTTTATTAAATTTACTAAGCATATTTTATCTAGGAATAACAACATTATTAAAAATTAAATATCCATTATCCTTAGCATTAAATCCTATTTTGGGTCCAATATCTCCTACCTCAATGTTAGGCATTTCCTTACCTTGCTTATCACGTATTTGTACAATAAAAGCTTGAACTCCTTTATTCTATCCTTTCACAATCAATTGTGCAAAAACCATAGCATAATTAGATAAGACACCTAATTAACCTGGCCAATACTTAGTTGCTGCAACATTAGGTGTGTTAATAATAAATGTTTAATGTTTTTAATCGTATATAGCAGTAGTTTATAATGATTGAATATCTGAACCATGACCTTATTATGATGCGTACCTAATTATGTTTGAGCGTAACAACCTATCACCTAAAAACTTAAAGAGTCAGATAGATATTTTTTTTGTTGCTTTTATGTTCCCATGATTTGGATACCACTATAGAACATAGCTAAATGAATAGAACCTATTGATGGATTTGCACTTAAAAAGTAATATGGCAAGTATGTCTATTATTGACCAATTATAGCTTTTTATGTACAATATTTTAGTTTTCTTGTTAAATATCTACCTTATCTCTTTTATTATTATATTTTTACGATCTTGATTATAGTCATCAAAATTTATCTATAATGCTTTAGTTCCACTATCTTATTACAAACCCTGTTTTAAATATTATGAGCCTTTCTTTCCATAAATCAATTAAGATAATTATTCAATATCAAACTTTATGTTTTTTCTCTATTCTTGTATTTTTTAATCCATCATTTTAAATTATTTAATAATAATATAATATACTATCAACATATATATATATATAAGCAATAATAAATTTAATAATTTATACAATATATGAATATATCATCTATACCATTTTTATTTAATACTATTAATATATGTGTTAAATTGCTCTTTTGATAATGTATTTTAAGGAGTTTTAATCTTGGGCTTAATGTAATTTTTAATATTAAATTTTCTTTTCTTGATACTGGAAGTTTTCTCTCTTAATTTCATCTTTGTTTAATAATATTTAATCATAAATATTTTGCTTTACTTTAATTAATAAGGTTTCCTATTTTTTTATTTTGCTTTAACTATAATCTTTTAAAATTATGATTTGTTTGGAGTGAAATAATAATCTCCTTATATATCATCATTTCGTTTAATGTTCTTTTTTAAAGATTTAAATGTATTGATAGTAATCTAATTAATATAAATACAGCTTTGGTTTTTATCAGTTGACTAAGCTTATTGTTAGTAAAAAAGGATTTCAAATTTTAGTCTTTTAATGGGTTATAGCTATTAAATTTAACACTGTTATTATTACCGTCCAATACAAATGCACTTTTACTTAATTTCATAGTAAATTATTATTATAAAATCAATGATATGTAGATTTAACTGAAAGTAGATGCTAAATCTATTAATTCTTTATATAATTATTTTAAACCAAAGATTATATATTACGTAATATATCTTATATTCTCCTTTTCATGTCATTATTCTAATTTCTAAGTTCAAATATTAATGGTCGGTATTGCTCCCCCAAATCTACTTCAATCATTTTATCAACATTATAATAAATAGGTTTTTAAACAGGAACCTAAACTTTGTAAGGTACTTCCACTTAATAAGGGATTTATATTTCCACCTTTTTGTAAACTTATTTAGGAATATGCCTTACCTTTTTAATTTATTGTGTTTTTTATTGCCATCGTGGAACATCCATCTTGAATTCCTTTTTCATTGGAACATAATGTTCCTCATCATAATACTATATTATTTAATATGGTACTTAAATTATTCTTTAAATAGGAATTTATATTGGGATGTATACAGGCCTATCAACCCATACTATTTATTATATTTAAATTGGTTTATCTATATAGACTATTCTTGGTATCTACACATTCACGTAATTTATTTTAGGTATTATTCTTTATTGTATTTATTATTGTATTTAAATTGTTTACTTTATTGTTTAATATTATTATTACTAAAATTTTTATATTTAAATATATTTAGGAACTTATACTATTTTATCTACAAAACGTATAGGTCCTTATACTTACTTAATAATCTACTTTTATACTATTTTTTAGTAATACATTTCTTCAATATATTACTAAGGTACTTCAATAACTATTTCTCTTATCTGTTTCTTCTTTTTTCTGTTTTTCATTTGAGGTTTAACATTTTTAGGCTTAAGATTACAATATTTATGTTGATTTTATAGATTAAGTACTTTATCTTTAGTATTATATAACTATTATTCTAATTTATTTATCTTTTTGAATAGCTTTTGAACACATATATTATCCTTCTAATCTTAAATATTAATTTAATACACTTATTATTTATTTTATTATAATGGTATGACTTTAGGCTTGATAAGCATTGATTTCTTTCTTTATGAGATTTAAATTGGTTCAAATGAATGTTTGCCTTTTTTAACTATTTTATTACTAAGCTATGAGATCTATGAGACTGATGAATTTTAACTGAATGTTTTGACTGGTTTATTTTTATATTTAACTTTCTAAATTGATTTCTTTTTAATGATTATAGGAGTATTCCAACAATAACTGATCTCCTGAACACATTAATGAGTTTACGTTGGACAAATAACCACATTTTAATGTACTTACATTGAATATTATCTGTTCATTGCAAATTATATTATTACATGAATTAACGATTAAATATATATTATTAATAATTATATTAATTATAATTAATATAAATATATTAAATATCAAGTATCAAAGGGATCATTTTTAACCAATAGATCAAATCTTATTTTCTTTTTCAGAATAGGGTAGAAAGAAGCAAGTCCATTTCTAACTATTTAATATATTTAATTATTTTATAATGGAATAGCTTCATATGCCTAAAGCACAATATTAGTGATTTATATAAATGGAGTATACACTTTAAAGCTATAATTATCTATAAAGAAGACATCTATAGATTAATACTATTTTTCTTAATTAATTTTATTTTTACTAATTTTATACATTTTCATTTAATCAAACTTTAAAAAATCATTTTTGACAGATATACACTATTTCATTACAGACTTTAATAACAATGTTGATATTTTTTAGATGATGAACATACTCCATCCAATAGTCAACTCAATACTCATTACTTATTTACCTAAATTTGTACTCATCTCTATTTTGAATGGTCTAAAAATCAAATTAAAATGATATTTCTTATGATTGAATGAATATTAAAGCATATATCTAGTATCTTTTAATACTTTTTATAAATCTTTAGGTACTTTTGATATTCTGTTCTTTGCTTTCATATAAGGACTTATGAATTTTATACGATCCCCTATTTTCTGGCATTAATTTTATATAGATTAGTTTATGAAAGTTTTAGAAAATAGATTATTGAATGATATGCAAGGACTCTTCTATACTTATAGTAAAGTATACTTTTTTATTAGATTTTATTTTTGTAATGAACTTTTAAATATTCCTGCTTTTCTATTATTTGGAATCCTTATGAAATTAGATATTTACTATTTTGTTATTTAATCGTTTTAGTCACCCAACTTTGGACTCAATTTAAAAAAACGGCACTGGCTAGCACTTAAAAAACTCCTTTTTTTATATTCTCTCATCATTTAATAATTTAAATTATATATAAATATATATACATATACATATACATATACATATACATATACATATACATATACATATACATATACATATACATATACATATACATATACATATACATATACATATATACATATACATATACTACATATATATTTATCAATATAATTTCATAAAGATATTTTAATAAGATATGTCTAAAGACTAAGTGGACAGTCATTTAAGGTTCGGGCAAGCTATTCAAATACAAAACTTTAGAGGCGACAGTCAAGGAATTCTATGTGCAAAGGGTTATGCCGATGTGATAGCAAAGTTTTAATCATACGAGGATATCCTTTTCTTTCAGAATTATAGGGATGGAATATTCCAAATATTGCCAGCAGGTAGCTTCTAGATCAATGACTAAATCAAGAAACAATATATAACATAATAGAAGAAAGAATCATTAAAGTATAGAGCAAAATCATAATAATAACAATTTTATTTGAATATAGATAGTAAACTTAAAGATAATATATATTTTGGTAATTTTATAATGCTTAAACATTTAGATTCTGATAGTTATTTGACTGGTACTATTAATCCATCAGATGGTAGTGCAGGTGCATTTTCAGTATAAGTTACAAAATAATTATCATCTGCATTAATATTTAAACTTTTACCATATAGATCATTTGAATTTGAAGGAAGTCCAATTCCTTTTGATTCTCCAGTAATTATTCAAAATGTTAAGAATCAAACATTTTTAACATATTAAACTAAAAAGAATGATGGAGTATAAGAACCTAAATTAAAACAGACACCAATTCCATCTCTTAAATCATTTTAAATACCAGTTCGTAAAAAATCAGTTAGAAATAGATCTTTTAGATGTGTAAGTCATTCAAATGATTTATCAATTGATGGTTCATAATCACCTATGCCATGGAAATTTAAATTACATATGAAAGATGTTGTTAATGATATACTTATACAACATGATATTGGATATTTACAACATACTGGTAATGGAGGTGTAATAACAGCATTTAATAATTAAATAGGTATAAAAGAAGCAAAAACATATTCAAATACATTACAATTTTATGATTGTTTATGGTAGATATAAAAGCATGAAGGATAAAATGAATATATATTTAGACATTTAATGTCAGGTATGACAATGGGAGTCAAATAATAATAAGAAACTAAAAGGAAAGTCCCTATATTGATTTAAATACATGATCAAAAGTCATTAGGTACTGTTAATATGATATTAGCAAAAAAGAATTGTGGATAAATAGCATCAGGATCATATGTCAGCATTGGTAGTGGTGATGATTAATTACTTGATATATTACAACAACAAAATAATTAAGCTAATTTTTTAGCTAATTTATTAGTACAAGGTTAAGAAATTGCACAATCAGATTTTAATGTACAATTAGAAAATAATCAAGATTATCTAAGAAAGAAACTCTAATTTAATAAGAAATTACCATAACATTGCTTCATGATTATGTAATTAGATGAAGAAACTATAAGATAAGTTTTATTTACTTTATCATTTCATTAAACACTTATCTCATTCATTTAAGAATTGAAATGGGGAACAGTCTATGCATAAAAGAAAATAGATTATTATAGAATGTTAAATTTATCAAAAAGTATAAATTTAATAAAAGCATTTGTTAAGAATTGTTCATAATAATAAGCTTAACATGAATGGATTCTTCCATAAAAGAAAAGGCAAATAATATGTAAAGATTTAGGAATATCATAATTATTATTTAAGATGATTTATTATATGAAAAAGAATATGACTGATAATATATATTCTACTCCTGCTAAAAGAAATTAAAAGATCAAATTCTTTTAATTATATTCTACATGCTTTAAAATCATATAATGTATCATTAAAGATAATCTATTATTTAAATTGCATGTATCTAAATGGATAGACATAGTACTAAATAATGCTAAATAATTCAATGATCCAGTAATTCATAATACATTAGCATAAATCCTTCATAATAATGAATTAGTAGTAGATAATTTTATTAGATAAAGTTTAATATCTTCACTTTCTTTATTCATCTTTGATAAATGTCCTGATGCTAAGATGATAACTATATTCAGATCATTTTGTATTGTTAAAGATATGCCAGTACAATCAAATCAAATAAATATTATGAATTATTTTGTTAAGAAATTATAAGCATCTATAAGCTTTGATTTCAAGAAACAAGGTACATAAAATAATGAAAAAATATTAATATTGAGTTATATATCAAAGGCTAGTGCTAAATTAAGAACTTTAAAGTAATTCTATACTGCTAGTAAATAAGATGATTAATTATGTTCATGGGAGTATTTCGTATAATATATGAATTTATTAGCAGATTTATGTTATGGGAATAAAGTATGTAAACAATCAATTGAGAAAATGATATCACTTAATTCATTATGTATTCTATTATAAGATTAATATATATAATAATTAGGAGCATTAAAGGCAGTTGTTCGTCTTATACATTATTGTTATGTTAAAGGGGATAAATATAGTCCTATTACAAGAGTCAACTAACTATATAATTATAATCTTCCTTTAGAGACTAAATAGATAAGAAGAACATAGGCAGATGTATTACCTTAAGATACATAATTATTAAGAGTAATGCAATTCATAATAAGATATTTATCAAATACTCAAATACTTAAGATATAATCATATAATAAAAATTCAAATTTATTTTCTCTTTTAAATTTATTGCTTTCTACTCTTAAATAAGGCTTTTGGAAGACTACATAATAACTTAAATAGATTATCAAATATTTATTAAGAATATTATAGAATGATACAGAATTGATATTAAATAAATTCTAAAAGTTGAAATAATAGAAAGGATTACCATAAGTACCTAATGATAAAGCATTATAAATATTTGCAAATCATCAATTATAATTATCACTTCCATATAAGAATAATATCATTATAATAAAATGCAAATAGATTTCAACAAACATCTTATAAGTAATAATGGATTTATAAGTAGATGTAAGAGTAGCATTAACATTCTCTATATTTAAATAGATTAATGATAAAGGACTTAATAAATAATATGTTAAGAATATTATATAGAAGAAACAAGGTAAAGGAACTTAATAAAGTAAGAAAGAAATATAATTATATAATAGGAAGAAAGGTAAAGCTTTAATATTGGTAGATGCATGGGAAGATAGATTAGGTGAAATGCTTAATAGAAGAGGATTATTTGATTTAGATAAATTAGATGGCATTCTATTATAATTATCACAATATAATAATGCATCATTACTTAATGCATCCATTTCAATCATGAAAAGAACTTATGATCAGAGGAATGAAAACATATAGAACTTTTCTAATATATGTATTACATCAACAGGAGCATTACAAGGATTAGCAACAATTGCTCTTAAGAGGAAGAATAAATTTTATAATTTAGATAGTACTATATTTAAGGCTACATTGTCTAATCAAGTTAATTTCTATTATCCTATTTGGAAAGATTCTAATGATCCAATTTAATCAGGGCTAATTCAAGATTTATATTTATTAGGTCAATTAACTAAAAATTAATATAAAAGTGATCAAATTGAGATGATCTCTAAATTAAAATATGACTTCTTTGGATCTAATAATAGAATACCTTATGCTTTTGATTAAAGGGAGAGTAATGATATTTTAAGTCAAAAAGTATTATATACTACAGGCATCCATAAAAATCTATTAAACTTTTTGATAATAGTAAATACTAATCATATATAAGATTTAACAATCAAACTTGTTAATGCTATTTATTATTATCTTACACTACTCATATGGAATAATCATTAATCTAAAAGTTATTTCTAACCCTTTCTATTCCAAATCTAATCTCATCTAAGGCTTAATGTAGGATTTGTAGACTTCATTAGGTAGATGTATGATAATTACAAAAGTTTATTATTTAATGAGCATTAGATTCAAAAGAGGGCATATTAGATTAGGGAAATCATATAGCAAAGTAATATTAATAGTTTTTATAGATGTAAATTATTAGATGTGTTCAGATCAATGATTTTCTTTAATGAAAAGACATTACGAGTTAATCAGATCCTTATATTAAAGACATTGCAAGATGATTCATTTACTAATATTCTGATAAAGCCAACAAATTAACATCTTAGATCATTAATAAAATAATATTAGTCAATATATAATATATCATTAAATAGTTTCTAATTAAATATATCATCATAAATAACATATATATATACTTTCTTCAATATATTTTCTATTTTAGTATAAGATAGGAATATGGTTAATATTGGTAAATGTAAAAAGATGCATAATTTATAATATTTAGCTGGATTGATTTCATGTGGGGATATGTGTTGGCCATTAAAAAGGAATATTCGTGCATATATGAACAGAATGTATTTCATTATTGGAGCATAAAGTTAAAGTTATAGTAAGATTGTTACTAAATATGAACTTAATAGTTGGATTGCAGATCTTAATAGATTTATTCAAATAAAGATTAAATATCCTAATTATTCAAAGATTAAAATTATTAATCCTATTAGATTTATTTATATGTAATCATATCTTTATTTAAACTTATAATAGATGTTATTCACAATGTATGAAGTATTTAATAATAAAACATTCATATAGAATTTTAATGATTTATTAGGTGATTTCATTACTAATAATAACTATACTTATCATTATAAAATACTTCAGATATTATAACGATTAGGTTGGATTAAAGCATCATTTAATAGTCTTAAAGTAAGTTTTGTAAGATCATTGATTAAATATATTCAATCAATAATAATAAAAAATATAATAGCTACATTCCCATAAGTAGTCTTTTTGAAAGAAGGTTCATCTAAAAAGACTGCTCAATAAAAAACTAAGATTATAGAACAGTTAATATAGAGAATTGCAGTAGGATAAATTGATATGATATTTCATAGAAATCAAGGATAATAGTGGCATTAAATACCATTAACATTTTTGATACCTTAGAAACCACCTAAGAAATTGATTATTCCTGATAAAGATTAAAAGAATATACATAATAATAGATAATTACTTATTAAGAAATTAATGTAGATATTTACAAGATAAAAGAAAGAAGAAATAGGTGATGAGAATAAAATACTTAATAAGAAACATAATTAACTTATAAATACAATGAGAATATCTAAATCATTTTAAAACTTTATTAAAGAAGAATTCTTAACAGTAGCATCAAACTTTTCAAATATAGATGAACGATCATCAACAGTCTATAAATCAAATGTTCCATATATATCTTTACAACATTATATTAAGACTATTGTACATATGAATACTCTTAATCCAGGAGTATTGACTTCTGCATTAAAGATTTTCTTTTTGAATTTATTAACAAGATTTATTACATAAAAGAATAAAAAGGATTAAGGATAGAATATACCAATTGATGAATGGCCACCTTAATATTGGGATGATTGTCAACCACAAATATAAAGTACTCAAACATTCCTTAAAGAATGTAATTTGGCATAATTTATATCTACTCTCCTTAAATAAAAAATTGATAATAATATTTAATTAGCTAATAGTACTCTTATATTTGGAATTGCTTTTTTATTGGGTGGATTTGCTATCTGTCAAAATAACTTATTATAGAAATTTGAGGCAGATAATAATAATGAAGGACTTAATACAATATTTGATTTGATATGTAAATTAGGAAGACTTATCTATAAAAATAATAAAAAGAGAAAAGTTAAGTTCCAGAATGATAGAACTTTCAGTATTACTATTTCTGATACTTATGATTATTATAGTACTAAATAAAAAGCAGTAATCAGAAGGAATGTATATCAACCTGATAACTTTAAATAAGAACAATATAAAATATTATGTATTACTGTACATAAAAGAGCATTTAAATTCATTCAATTACTATGCTAAAATAATAATATATTTGGAAAGAATTATATTAGGTAACAGAAAAATAAAGATGGATTGGCTAAACTTAATTCATTCAATTTTTTAGATGTTGCAACTGCTTAATTACGTAAATTATATAAGATTATGTCTAAGTAGATTATTGGAATTCCTTTATTCATTCTTGATTTTATACTTGAAGTAACTCAAATACCTGTCAAATAGAATCAAATTGTATTTATGAGAAGTACTTTTTTTGAAGATTTATGTCAATTATAAAATTTCTTTAGTAAAGAATAAAATCTAGAGGCAAGAGGATTCTAAAAGCATTAATAAACATAATAATATGATACTAGCTAAATATTTTAAATATATACGAAATGTGTATTGATAGTTAAAAGTAATTTCTAGGGTAATGATAAATAAATATTCCAGTTCTTGGATAATAAACTCTAATTTAGATTTTTAATCACCATCATGAAGAAATTCTTGAAATAACTTAATGTATAAACTGCCCAAGATCTCAAATTATGTGTTGAAAAACAAACTCAAAACTTTCAATAATAATTATTAAAAATATTGGATGTTGTCTAAATACTTATTATAGTGGAAAATAATGTACCTGATGGGAAACTAAATCATTCATATAAGGTATTTACCTAAAAATAGTAAAATGCAGCAATATCACAGATTATCTAAGTATTAAAAGGACTTCTATTAACTATTCAAATTAAAAATAGTCAAGGAGATCTTCAAATTGTTTATTTCCCCAAACAACCTTTATTCGGTTTTTTATCACCATAAACTAAAGATAAAATAATGTATAATGTAGAGAGGACTACTCCAAGAGATAAAATATTAGGATTATTTGGTTCATTAGATTAGGTGAGTAGATAAATGAATCATGGTTATGTTCTTTAAAAGAATAATAAAATAAGTAATTAAAGAGCTTCATCATTTAAACTCTATGCTAATATAATTTCATTATTAATCAATATCTGTATGATAATGTTCTATGATGTATCTATTGAGAATTACGCTATTGAATATTACACTTAGACTATTTAAACACTCATAATTGCATTATTGATTGCAGCACAAATTATGATGACATCTATTTTTACTTATTATTGGATGATGTGTAAAATACCATTAGCAATACCTAAAATGGAAGATTACAATTAATAATAATTTGAGAGATTATCTCTTTATAGAAAATTCATTTACGCGGCAAAGGCCACATTTAAACATTAATCAAGTGCTACAAAAACATTTATTTATATCTTAACTGCGTATGGAGGAATATACTGGACGGATTTATTTACTTTCCATTTATTAGATATATTCTCAACGATAGTTGTCTTACAAAATGTATTTGCTGCTGTTATTAATACAAGTTAAGCATTATTAACTTTATCGTTTATGGGAGTTGTTTTTGTGTTTATCTTTTGTTCAATAACATTTTAAAATTATGTTGTGGATATTTATACTAATAAATAATTACTTTCATAAAAATGTACTTCAATGCAATCATGCATTATGACTTTGTATATTTCTGGGGCAATTGGTTAGACTATGCATTAATTTTAAGTGAAAAGATTTACATTTGATATGATTTATTACTTATTTTTCACTATTCTTTTTGCTAATATTACATCTGGACTCATGCTTGATGCATTTTCATCATTAAGGGATAAAAAGAATGAGATTGATTCAGATAAAAAAAATAATTGCTATATTTGTAATAAAGCAAGATCAGATATATAAAAAGAAGGAGATAGTTTTGACGGACATTGTCAAAGATATCACTTTTTATGGAACTATATATTTTTTGTTCATAGTCTTAAAAAGAAAGATCCTACTGACTATACTGGACTATAATATTACATTTCAGGAAAATTAGATTCAGAAGATGTCAATTGGATTCCTTCAGCAACTGATGCAGTATTTAGTCCTTCTGATTAAATCTAAAAGATGAATGAAGAATTCAAAGAAATTATTGCAGATTGTGATAATGTCAAAAAATAATTGAGTTAACTTATTTAAACTATGAAAATAAAATGAAATTATTATTATATTAATAATTAATTATTATGTATAAAAACATAATTTTATTCAATGATAATATGTATTTATTCTATACATATTATGCTTTGTTTTCCTAAATATTTTTTGATTTGATTTTTTTTAATCCTTAAATTAAAAATTACTTGAATAACTTAATAATGATATACTCGAATTTAATATACTTTTTTTTAATTATTTTTTATCATTTTTAGTTTTATATTTTTAGATTAACTCATAAAAATTATATTTGCCGATAGGACTTTAAGGAGTTTTCATTATTTTATTTTTATAATTAATATTTTTAACAATTATATTTTTTTTCCTAAGTTTTGTAATCCTTTACTATTTTTATTTAATTAATGATTTGATTAAATTATTAAACTATTCTTAGTTCTTTATTGTTGAATTATTAGAGATTTTTTACAATTTTTTATCAATATTAATTGAAAAATTATATATTTTGTTATATTGTTATAAAGGTAATTTAACTATTATGACATTTTAGTCTGTTTATTTATTAACATTTATTATATCATGTTATTTTTTAATTGGTTAGATGTATTTTTTTGGTTATTTTAATTGATATATTTATTATATTTATTTACTTATAATTTTAAAAGATTATTTTTAAATAAACTTTTCCATAGCTAATTTTCCTAGTTTTGATTCTATCATTTTTAATTAATTTACTTAAAGAAAATATATTTTACAATCAAGGCTTGTAGCATTATATGCATGATTTAATAATTTTCCTTTATTTAAAATACTGCCTACACTTTTAATAGCTAAACTTTTTTTGGTATTTTTTTATATATCCCAAAGAATTACTTGTCCACATTTTACTATATAATATCCTTTACAAATATCATTCTTTTTAAATATCTATTGATTATTTTTATATATGAGAAGATTAATATTGAGAGTTTTAAAAGTTTCATATGATTGATTAATTCCTATATGCTGATTGAAAAAATAAAACTTATCTAAATTTTCCTACTTTACAATTTTATAATAGATCTAATAATACACCTTTTTATTAAAATATAATACTTAACAATTTTATTTACATTTAGTTGTATTACTTCTTCTTCTCTTATCTTTAATAATATCTTATAAACCAAATATTTAATTTGGATTAATATAGCGAATCATTTTAGAATATTTTTTTTAATTATTAGAGTAAATGTAGATTAATCCAGTAATAAGCACATAAAAATTATCTATTTATTAATCTTATTTAAAAATAATGCTTCCATAGGGATAATACATAAATTTCATATGACTAATACATTATTTTAATTTATTTGATCCTAAAGTTTTATTAATTTGTTAGAATATAGGCAATTATTTATATAATTGTATTAATTACTGTATATTGCCAGGATTTTTATTATTTAATTACATTAAAATAAAATCAATATAATTTCAAATGTCCTGTTATTTAATTAATTTTACCATCATAATCAGGACCAATGGCACAGACTGTTATTGAACCTGGTTATACTTGTGTATGGCCAGCATCCTGAATGAATTAGCTTATAATTTTACATTATTTTGCTTTATTATGCAATGTCATTATTTACTATAATGAAGAGACTTTAAGCACTATTTTTTTCTGACCGGATTATAGCCAACCTTTTAGTTTATATTCCATTTCAATTGATTTTTGTGATATATTATTAGCAGTGATATAGGCAGCCAATACTGCATGGCCTACTTGAGCAGCAATTTTGCCAATTCCCATATTCAAGTCAGTTCTGCATAAAATAACCATTTTCAAACTTTATTATTTCTTGAAGAAAACTTATTATTTAGGAACATCATTTATTAATAATTATATTATCTTTTATTTTTATTTGGTTAAAATCATTGCCTAATCAATTGCTTTGCTTTCAAAACCCATACTTAACAATTCTGTTTTAAGTTATATCTACATTATATTAATTAGGTAATATTCTTTTTAATATTAAAATAATCAAATATATAAAAAATTATTATTTAAAATATTATATGGTGAAAAAATAAAAGGCGGAAAATATAAAAAAATTTGTTAACTAACAACTAATGAAAGGTGACTTATCATATAAATGCTTCAAAGTTATAAATTAAGTAATGGATAAGGATACTTCAATAAATCTATAAATACCTGCACATATTAAAATAATAAGGAAATCATCATTAAGACAAAGATATTCTCATTTATTAAGAGGAGGAGTACTCACAGTTATTAATAATAATAATACTAATAGAGGAGTATTTTGGGAAAAAATTATTAAAATATTCAATCATTTTAAAGTAAGTAATATGTACTTAACTCAATTATAAAATCAATTAGGAAAATATTGTCTTTCTAAAATTTAAATTGAAAGGAGTTTGAAATAATGTGAAAATTAAAAATGGATTTAAATTATCAATGGAATTGTTCGAATTAAAGATTGAATTTTATAATTAAATTATATATCTTCATTTTAATATAAAATCATGAATAAATAAATCTTTTATATTGCATATAATCTTATTAATAATCTTCAAACTAATCAAATTCCTAATTGAATATTTTTTATATTTTTGAGTTTAAACCTAATTTTTTTAATATCCACTAAGTTAATAAAATAGTTTCCCAAAATCGAATATCCATATTAGTTGTTTTTAAAATAATAATTATTAATTATATATTAGATCTTTTAAAATATGATGCAAGACATGGTCCCGCAGAAGTAGTAACTCCTGTTTTAATTCCATTGAATCCTTACCAAGCTAAAAGTTTATTAGTATTTTTCCAATAAAGTTTCCTTTTTTATCCATATATATCATTATAAGTATTACATCTATATTCTTTAGTAGAAATAATTGTTTTGAAAAGATTAAATTTAAGAGCAGCTGAACATAAAACAGCCATATCAATTGCACAACTTTTATTTTGATTATGAGATAGACCATGAGTATTACTAAATCTTGTTCTATTTAAATTCAATTATTTAGCATATGCATTCATCATATGTATAAAATTTGATAATGCTTATTTCTTTTTCATAGTTTTTGATGTAGATCCTATATGAGTAGCAAGAGCTATTGAAGCATCATTTCCACTAGGTAGCATTAATCCATATAATAAATCAAGAATTGTTAATTCATCTTTATATTATAATTAAGCACTTGTACCATTAATCATTGCTATTCTAGGTACTATGACTTTATCATTTAAAATATTTTATTTTTAATTTATCTTCAGTATCACATATATTGTCATAATTTTAGTTAGACTAGCAATTTAAAGTTAAAGTAATAATCTGTCTGATACTAATATTTATTTATTTTGATTCATCACTACATATGAATATGCTTTTATTATTGGTAAATCATAATTACTTAAAGGTCTAAAATAATATTATTAAGGTTTCTTTTGCTATTTCTATTTACTTTTATTAATATTTAATAATTTTGATGTCTTGAATGTTGAAATCTATTTCTTAGTATTTTTAGTATTTAAATTAGTATGTAGTCTAATATTTTTTTTAATAACTTTTTACTAAGTTCTAGATTACAATTTCTATATGTTAAGTTTGAATACTTGATCATTATCTTTTTTCTTTTCTAATATTTGATCATAAAGTGATAAATATTTACTACTTTGCTTATTTAATAAAAAATACTTACTAAATTGAACTTAACTCTTAAGATAATTCAATTCATCAAATGCAATTAACTAACGATTTATTTTAAGAGTACCAAATTTCTTACTTTTTTTTACAAATGAAATAATTTATTTTTTATTTTTATTTTTTACTTATAATTAATTCATATATAAAATTCATTTCTCTTTTTATTTTATTATATGATTATATGTTTGAATAATTAATATTTTTTTACAATCATTTAAAGATGTTATATGAAACCATAAATATTTAGAAAATAATAAATATTATATAATTCTAATATATAAAATGATGTGGTTTGAAGGATTAATATTAAAAATATTATTGAATGAAACACTTATCCAATTCAAATATTAACTTAGTGCAAATTTATTTTCAGAATATGCAAATTACCAAATTTATGTAGTAGAATATTAGTAGTATTGAATTTATATACAGAATAATACTGTTTTGAGATTGATAATAATGATATCATAATTAGATGTAATTAGTTGACAAAAATGAGATTTGATGAAGATGAAAATACATATATTTCCCTTTTAACTATAAAAAAATAATAAAGACTTTTTAAAAAAGTATTATTTAATTAATTTAATAAAATTGATCTTTTTTTAATGGGTGCTAATCAAAATTATATAAATAGATAAAATAATTCAACTATATACACAATATTTTTTAATATATAAGGGTAATAGTATACAGATTTGGGTAATAAGACTAAATAATATAAATACTTATCATTGGGTAGTTCCCTCATTAGTTTATAATACTTTATAAAAAATTATAATTAATCTACAATTTTTTCAGGAGTATATTATTCTCCAGATAAAGTTATAATTATCTATTTTATAGCAATTTAAAGATTGGAATGGAATACAATTTCTATTCAGTAATTAATAATTAAGGAAAATCATTCATTTCTAATTCATTCAATGATTTTGAAGTATAAAATGTTTCTACTTTAAATAATATCTATATCTCCAAATTTATTTTAAATTAAGTAAATATATCTAATGCATCAATTGATGTGTCTATTATAGAACAAAAATAGTAGATTT
>NW_028292055.1:0-52500 GCF_963383615.2 Lipophrys pholis | reverse complement strand
AATAAACAAATCTATTAAAACTTAAACAATGTCAAGGAGAATGAGATTTTGAAAAATAAAACCGAAACTCTAGAAAAGGATATGAATAAACAAATCTATTAAAACCTAAACAATGTCAAGGAGAATGAGATTTTGAAAAATATAACCGAAACTCAAGAAGAAGAAATGAAAGAAATCCAAACCGACTTAAACATAAACAAAGGCTTCACTTACGGTATTGGAGCTGGTGCCCTAGCAGTATCCATCATTCATATCATTGTAGAGGTCGCGTGCAAAAACTATAGAGAAAGGCATTATGTAAATTGAGCTTGAAAAAACTATTATACAAAAATTATGAGGTAGTTATATATATATATATTTTTTTCCATCAATTCTTTGCATTTTTTCTTGTCATTTTGATCTGTAAAAAGAATGATCATATATAAACTAGAAAATAGACATAGTCTTTAAAGAAGTGATCATAAAGAACCCTTACAACAACAGGACCTTCAAAGAGGGCAAGACAAATACTCAGTATTTTATTGAGCCTTAATAGAATTCAATCTTAGATTTATGTTTATATGAGAATTTAGATATTTTATTTAATATAGATTTACTAGTTCTATCTTTCCTATATTCCCATCTATATTCTGATTATAATTTACTCAATCTATATTTAATTAAATCTTTTGAATATTAAATAGCTTGATCCATCAATGTTTTATAACTTATTCTTCAAAATGGCTTCTCCCATAGTTAAATTAGCCTTTTTAGCCTCATAATTTCTTTGCATTTTATGAATATAATACTAAGATGAATCTTATATCTTTTTTATAAATATCTTCATGATCCACTTTAACTTATACTTCCTTCATAATATTTGTTACTTTATCAAGATCATGTTTAAGTACTTTTATTGCAGATTACATTTGTGCTGATGTACTACATATATTTTTAGCTTTCTTGTCCTTATTATGGTTTAATAATAATAATAATAATCATGTGCTCAACCCCCAATTAAGGTATGGAAGGTTTTTTCAACATTATGCCAGCATCAGCATATCAACATATGAAAATTTAAATATCAATGTTCTTATAAAATATCTTAAATCAGAACTTACATTTAATATAATAAATAAAGTAATATAATAAATAAAGCAATATAATAAATAAAGAATATTCTATTTTTAATTTTAAAATTGTTAATATAACATACATAATTATATTAATAATTAGTTATTAACTTAAATAACGAATATTTTCATTAACATATTTAAAATTAAATTAATTAATGATCATTTATATATTTTTCTTAGTGATTCATTCACTACGATTGTAAATATAAAAAAAAAGTAGTACAAATGGATCGACTGTTGCCAAAAAAACATTTTCATTTAACATAATAAAATAAAAAATAAATAAAAATAAAAGATTAACATATATTCTTCTCATTCATCAAATAATATTAAATAACGTTTTATATAAACCTGTACTAGACACAGGATCATTCTTAACAGTTGTGAAAGGTAGCACAGATAAAGGTATCCCAAAGACTAAATTAAGTTGCCCTAATGATTAATAAAAATAGAATGTTCTCACTCAAATAGAATATGCAATGGGGAAAACATATGCCTGTAAATAAAATGCCAAAATAAAGATTTAGACAATCAAATAGTTTAATGGATCAATTTCAATTACTTTAGCATCAGATGCTGTTTTTAATAATGTTTAAGGTATTTTAGGTTTATATCCTTATAACAATTAAAATATATTATCTTAAATGAAATCTGCTGGGATTATTTAATCCACTTTATTCACTATCTCATTAAATTATGATAATAAAAATTATATTTATTTTGGTTAAGCAAATAGAAATTCACTTCATTAAGGTGTTAATTTTTAGTATGTTCCTTTAGTTGGTAATTTTCTTTATTAAATTTAATATTAGATAACAATTGATCAATTTAGTTAAAAGAATATTTTAATTGTAGATTCAGGGACCACGGGAATATTTTTATCTAGTAAAATATCATAGAAAAATAATGCATTTATTTTTAAAACAAAATTTAACATGTTTTTATTAATAATAAACTGGATCTGTTCAATTTTCTTATATTATATGCAATGATTTATCAGAAAAGGAAATTTAGAATATGCCAAATATAACATTTAAATTAGAAAATAATTATTCAATTTAATTTGGGCCTCTTTATTATATAAGATCTTGTTATTATAATTATTTTTATTATTTTGGGAAATTAAATTGCATTTTATATCTTATAAAGAACACTAACACTAATTAAAAAATCATATTAGGGACAAGTTTATTAAATAAGTATACAATAGTTTTTGATTACTAAAACAGTAGATTAGGAATAGGCCAAAATAAAATATAAAAAACTTTATCATAATTGATTAATTATTTTTAACCATTTAAAAATTGATTAAATATATCAATATTATTTATTAAACCATTATTCAACATTAAAATTCCAATTTATTGGTTCATAAAATATATGCGATTTGGCAATATTACCAGAAAACAATTTATTTCTTATGTTATTTATTTCAATTTATAATTATTTATTTCTATTTTTTATATTTTATGATGGAACTTAATTCATTCTACATTAATTATCAACATCATCTTTAATAATTCCTAATGAACACTCTTTAACTATTTTCTTTATTTAGTTAAATTTCATTCTACTATTTTAACTCCAAAATAACTTTTTCTGCAATTTTTAATTTTTTTTCTAATTATTTATATTTATTTTTCTAATCTGCCAATTTCCTATTTATCTTCAATATCGTATCTTCATATTTGCGACATCTTTTTAGTAAAGATTAATTTGTAAATAATATTTATTCCTAATTTTTATCAATTTTTTATATACTATTAACTTTCTTTTTCTACGTATGACTAGCACTTTTAATCTCTCTTTCCTTAATACAAGTATTTATTAAATCTTTCATAAATAAATTTTATTAATAATAATATATTTTATTTAATAAATAAAAATATGATTATTCAAGCTATATAATTCATTCCTCTGGACTTCTTAATCATTTCAAATTGCTCTCTTCTTACATCTATATCTTATTTCGCCCATGGTTTCACATTATACTCTTTTTGCTTTTAAATTGATTGTATTATCTTTATAGCTGCTAAGTCCTCTCCCTTGATAATATTCCCTTAATGACTTTTAATCATATAGAAAAGAGCTTACTTATAAAGCTACATATAATATAAACGTAGTTTAGGAGTATAAACGTGTTTCTTTATTAATTAGGCCATTGCTGGAGCTGCGCATTAACTCTAACATTTAAATTATTCAAATCCTTCTCTTTAAATAGCAAGGTTTAAAGGACTTACAAACAAATTATACCAGTTTTAATAATATGCTCGAAGAAATGATTTACTATCTATAATAATTGTAGATAAATGGCATATTGCAGCTTATACAGTCATTTATCCATTATGTATTAAACCAAGGTCTGAAGCTGCCATAGCTTTATGCCTATCACTTTAATTAACATGTTTTATAATAACATGAGAATTTAATTTACTTGATTTATTTCTAATATGATTAGATATTTATGGATTTGATTAGTTTGGTGATAATATTAATAATTATATAGACTATTTTGTTAATCCTTGATTCTATCTCATGAATTAAGTTAATACCCTTATTAACTTGCTTGATACTAAATTAGACTTAATGCTTAGTATTACCAGGAGCAAATAAAAAAACTAATTTTGATGATGATATATTCATTACCTTTCTAAATTCCTATCTTTCTTTTTCAATTGACTTTTGCAGGTTATTTTTTAATTGTTATGGATTTTATAGAGTATATCTCTTACCTAAGAATGATTGAACAGCTTCAGTAACTCCTGAATAACCTATAACAGTAGACGGAAACCCATAAAATTGCCAATTTGAAGGCCTTTTTGGTAATTTTGCAAACATATGATCTATTATTTATTCATGATGATATTGTAAATGATCATATTTTAACCCAAAATGAAATGTCAAAGGTCTAAATCTTTTATATTATTAATAAAGTGATGCAACCCTTCTAAGAAATTGCTTTGTGAAATTCTAGTTTCCTAGGCAGATATACCCAGTGGTATTATTTTCTAAAGATCTCAATATAATCTTATTTTTATCCAATTTTCTCAATATTTTATAATTTGCCCATTTCGTGGTGAGATTATGAACAGTTATTGGAAAATCTACATTAATTTATACATATCGACGAATGTTTTCAAACGGTTGATTTACACAAATTAATTTACTTATATATTCTATATACTCTTTAATTTTCTATTATTTCATGAGTTTACCTCCTATGCCTATAAATTATACTGGCTATTTACTCATGGCTGATATACTCTTCATGAGTTTAGATCCTTAGTAATCGGAATGTTATGAGCCTGCCACTATAAAGAATTTTGAGAAATGTTTTCTTAGGTTAATCATAAATTAATTATTATGAAAAATGAATTTTTAAAAAGTTATGCCTAAGACTAGATTGTCTAAAGTTAAGATAATATGAATAATAATGTATAAGATCTATAATACTCATATATAAAACTAACATAATTGTCACCACCTTTACCAATCATAGATAAAACATTATGAATAATAGATAAAGCCTAAAATTAAGTTTATTTAGCCTTAAAAAGAGTAGTAATATAACTATCGTAATATTATTACTAATGATAAAGAAGGAATGAATAAAGAATTCTAAGATTATATGGATAGTTATTTTATTATAAGATTTAATGATTCATTACTTTATGAAATTAATCAGGTAAGATTGAAAGTTAAAATCATATTTATTAAGTTTTTTAATAATTCATTTTGTTCTTTGAAACCTTTGAACTATAAATATATTGCTAGTTTTTTTACAAGTGTTAAATAATTAAATATTAGGAAAAACTAATTCAAAAGTAAGAATAATCATAAATATAAATTAATTTATGATTATTATGAGAATTAAATTAAACCTGTTTAATATATTGATAATATTCCTGATTACTTTAATAAAGAATCCTCAAATATCAAATTTTCATCTAATTTTTAAGCTGGAAATCTCTTCATTGCATATCAAATTAAACAAAGGGAATTTAACTGCATATTGCAAAATGATATAAATTCTAAAGGAAATACTCAATGGTTTTATTTTGGTGTTAAAAATCTTTAAAAAGGAAAGAAGTATACATTCAATATAATTAATTTAGTATTATTTTTTATTAGAGATTAAAAATTCATCTTTATTTGAGATTGGTCTAAAACCAACAATATTTAGTTTATCAAATTACTAACAAAATAATAAAAAAATGGGAAAGAGTTGGCAAAGTATTAAATATTATTAAACAAATGTCCTAATTTAAGGAAAATAAAATTATTATTATGGGTTAAGTTTCTCATTTATTTCACAAGCAACAGACGATACAGTTTTATTTTCACATTCATATCCATACAATTACACAAGATTAAAATCAATTATAGAATAATATCACAATACTTGCAAAAACATGAAATAAATAGAATTTAAGCCAACTATAATAGGGTTAACAATTGCTGGTAATGAAATATTAATGTTATAAATAAATCAAAAAAAAAACTAAATTATTAAAAAGAAAAAAAATTGTATTATATTTATGGCCAGGCAACATCCTGGTTAGACATGTGGCAGTTTTATGATGTAAGGAGTACTGACCAATCTCATAAATAAAAGTTACTTACCTAATGAACTAAGATAAAAGTATACTTTCTTTATATTTCCTATGGTTAATCCTGATGGAGTCATACATGGTAACTATAGATGTAATTTAAATGGTAATGATTTAAATAGAGTTTGGGATTTCCCTTTGAAAACTAATCATCCTTAAGTATATTGCATTAAAAAGAAAATTATTTAAATATCTAGACATTATAATATTAAATTTATATTCGATTTGCATGGGCATAGTAAAAAATTGGGGTCTTTTTTTTATGGGAATACAGTGCCTGATAGATGTAAAATATTTCCTTTGATTGCATCTACACTTTCATAAAAAATATGTTTAAAAAGTTGTACTTTTAATATGTAAGAAAGTAAGAAATGTACTGCTAGAATTCAATTGTCTTTACTTTTACCTACGACTTTTATTTATACTTTTTAAGCTTCTTTTTATGGATATAAAGTTAATAAATAAATTAAATAGTTCACTATTAATGAATATAAAGAATTAGGTAAAACTTTACTTAAATCTTTATCATAATTTACAAAAATTGAATAAGAATGCAAATTTGATAGATTTAAATTGTAATTCTTTAATTAATTTTAATTCATAAAATCCAAATGATAGTGGATCTGATTCATAACCATAATTATTTGGCTTAAACGAAAATGAATTAATGTTCTTAGATAATAAATAAAAAAGAAAAAATTTCACTCGAAAAAAAACTATTAAAAAAACTATAATGAAGGAGTATGTAGTACTATAAATTGGGGTTCAGACTGTTAGATTGCATAGTAGAGCTAATAAGCCAATTCAAAATATAAATGTTTTTTTATTTCCTCATAAAAGAAAAAAATATCTACATTAAGTTAATTAAACATAAGATAAATAAGTTCAATGTTAATATAAATAAATTCTATAATAAACAAAAACTGACTTCAAAGTAAAAAGACATTAAAAAAAAAATTATTAAATTAAAAATTCTATGACTTTGGATAAACAAGATAGAAAAAATTGCTAAAATTAATAAAATTAATTTATTTGGAAATGATTAATAGTAAGAACTAAAAAATGCTCATATGAAATTATCAAAGTATAATTCAAATAAGAAAATAATAATATTTAAACAAAAGAATTTGAATTTAGTTAAGTCATTTAAATCCTTTTTAGAATGAAGTTATTATTTAATTATTTATATATTTATGAATATATATAAAGTATTGTAGATAGATTAAAAAGCTAATCAAAAATAAATCAAATAAGCTTATAAAAGATTAATGTTGATAAATCATCCTGATAAAAAGTAAAGTATTTCAAATGCTAAAGCAATTTAGATTATAAAAAGCTTATAAAATATTATCAAATAATGAATTAAAAAAAGAATATGATTAATATATGGCAAAAGATATTAAAATGTCATTAAATATAAGTATTCAACTAAATAAATAAAAAATTTAATTTGAATGTTAGCAATGTGGAAGTATTAATATATATAATCAATAAGTAAATAAAAATATTATTGAATTTTAATGTTAAGGGTGCAGTTTAAGATTTTTTAGTTAAATATATTATATGTGAAAAATCATTTTTTATAACGAAATTCATTGTCTTCATTTTTTTTATAGTTTTGCTGCTTTTAGTTTTTTTATACAAATGATATAATAAAATCTTTAATATCTTTTACTTATTTATCTAGCATATTAATTTCTTACAATTTATAACATACTTTTTTTATTTAATCTTTAGAAGGTAATTTTTATGACTATTAAACAAAGATTTGTATTTTCTCATTAACTGTCATTAAAATATGTTCTTTAATTTAATTAATTTTGGTACTATAATCTTATTGAAAACTTGATATTTTCTATATTAAATGTAATTATTGTTAATAAGTTTCTTTTTTTATTTATTTTTAAATGCTCAGTATTTTATTTTAAGATGTTTGTATTAGGTCATTAATAAGTTTTGTATTTTCAATTAAATATCTTTCTCTCTCATTAATTCTTTTTTTATCTTATTAATATTCTTAATCCTTAGTTTGAAAATAATTTTGAATAACAACTTTTTGTTAATGATTAAAATCTTTATTATAATGAATCTATTCTTGAAGAAAGACTATTTACTATTGATCCTTGATCATTAGTTTTGGTTAATTTTTGATGTTGCATGAAATAGCCTATTTTGTGACATTATTATATTAAATATTAAATATTAAATAATAAATAAAAAGCATAAGCAAAATGTACATTGAAATTATTATAAAGGATCAAATATAAAAATGATTACAAATTAATCTAGATAAAACATATTATATATCAAATTTTATATTAATAAATTAATTATTCCATATTATTTCTATTTAAAATTATGAAAAAAAATTAAAGTTATTCTAAAAAATACTCATTTGTACAAACAATTATCATATATTTCTCATATAAAGAAATGTAACAAGATAGCAAATAAAAAAATAACTATTAAATATAATAAATTAAACAGAAGAAGTAAATAAAATTATAACATTAATTGTAATTCTTCAGTTTGTGATTTACCATCTTTGTACAATTCTTTAAATAAAAGCTTTATAAATCGTATTCATGAGTAAAAATAAAAATTTATAGACAAGGTTATAAAATATCAAAAGTACATTTTCAAATAAATATGTAAAACAGTTAGGAAATAATAATTCTTTTATCCATCGTAGAAAAAAATTAAGTAGTTTGAATAGAGATCAAAGTAAATAAAATATAAGTATTTATAAAAAAATAATCAATGCTAAAAGTACTTAATATTAATTAAAGGAAATTGTTTAAAGAGGTAAATTATTAAGAGAAGAAAAATAAATCTTCAAAAATTTAAATCAAATAATATGTATAATGAAAAATTAAGTAAAATATAAACAAATTAATTATTAAATGACTTTAGGTATAGGATCAAATATTATATAATTGTCTATTTCCAAATTAATATGAATTATTTTTTTGATAAAGAAAATCTTTATTTCTTCAAAATTAAATATAAAAACAAAAAATATTGTTCAAAATTACTTTAAATATAATCCTTCAAAAATCAATTTTTTTTATAAGATATATAAGAAAAAATCTTATTAAACTTAAATTACGAATTTATAAATTAAGGTTTAATAATGAAATTAAACTAGGAAATTTATATTTATAAATAAATCCTTTAATAGATTCTAATAATATTCTAATGGATATAAAAAAGAATAATAGTAATATAAAATAGAATTTTATTATAGAATACTTCATGAGCATAAAAATTTGAGTAAAATAATGTTTTAAATATTACCACATGATTATATTATATGTTAAATTTATAAATAAAGTAGATGGCAGAAATGATAATTTAAGTCTTTATACCGACTTTATCAATATTATTTTTAATCTTAGTAGTTCTTAATTATTATAGGCATGGCAGTATATTCAAACGAAGAAGATAAAATAAGTTTATAAATTTTTAGTAAGAATATGAAATATGATTATATTTTTATTTAAAGGCAATACAAAACAATCTAATGATAAATAAAACAAATAAATAAATATGTATATCAGCTTTTTGTTTTTATTATTATAAATATTTATTAATAAAAGTAATAATAGTAATAATAAATCCAAATTTAAAAAAAAAAAAAATTATTATATTCAATTTCAATTCATTTACTGTTGTTTATAAATATCATTCTACTTCTGTCTTCTTTAATGCCATGGTTTAAAAATCCTATAATAGATGAATGAGGCAATATGAAGTAAAGAAAATCCTAAAACAGATATATATATTATAAGCTGAGCAGTAGAAACTTTACCATAATACATTATAACAGCATAAAGTCCAAGTAGAATTCCAGGAAAAGAGCTAAAAATTACTCTAATGAAAAAATATTTGCAAGTAAATTTTGATTAATTTTATGATACATTAAAATAGGTGTAATTGCTGCCAATGGAGCTAAAAACACCCATTTTTTAAATATTTAATGGTTTGCAACAATTGTTATAAACATCATTACAGTTGGATAGTATATACGAAATTGATATTATGTAAATCCAATTATTATATATGGGATCTTCATTACAATAGACTTATGCTTATTCACGATCTTAGTAGTAGTAAGAGAAATTAGAGATTGTATAGTTAATCCAATTATTGTTATTGATGCTGTTTCATTTTTAGTAAATATCGGAAAAGAGTTTTGTCTACTTAATTATAATTCTAGATCATTTTATATTATTATATATATTATATTTAATTATATTGAGTATATAAAAATTAATATAAAAAATAAAATATATAATAGTTATAGGTACATTATTAAATAATTCATTCCTTTATAGATACAATATGTAAAACATAAAATATATCTTTTATATCTTTTATATTTTATATAAATATAATTATAATATTAAATATTTCTATCAAAATTTAAGTTTAGATTCTGCATAAGATCTTTAATCTTTGATTACCATTTATTATTCTCAAAACCATTCTTCCCTTCTTGATAATCTTTAAAAGTCTGCTTAATCTCCTTTTAAGTATTCATTACAAATGGACCATACTTTTGAACGTGCTAATTGATCTTTTGACCAGATATAATAAGAAACTTGCAATCACTTAAAGCACATACTTCCAATGAAGGAGTTTATTATAAATAAGCTCCAGCAGAGTTTTATTTAACCATTTATTTATTCACTTTGATCTCTCCTTTATAGACAAATATTAAAGTACTCCACTTTTTATTTATATTGAATATTTCCTATTACCCTAATTCATTATTACATCTAAATATAAAACAGAAGTTTTAAGATTAATAGGACTTCTTTTTCCATCAACCTCTCCAGCAATAATTTTAATACTAGAATTCTATTTCTTAACAATAGGAACATCCTTAGCTTAATATCTTGATACTAAGGCTCGATCCATCTTATACTTAGCCTATAAATTCAACCATAACTGAAATCCCTTCGATAATTAAGTCTCACTTCCAGGTATCTATGAATGAATAATCCCTTTACCAGCAGTCATTCCATTGCACATCACCAGGGCCTATTTTACCTTTATGGCCTTTAAAGTCTTCATGGTAGAATGAACCCTATAACATGTATGTTATTGTTTAGAAACCTCGGTGAGGGTGATCAGGAAATCCTGCTGGTAATTTTACGTGGAAGTAGTCTAGCATTAAAAAAGGGTTTACATCTTATAGCTTTTGGGTTCCTATACTCTTATTACTTTTTGCCCAACTCCTTCATTAACCCAGTTTGGAATTATTTTTTCATATTTTTATATATATTATGGGTTTAGTTATTGTCACAATTAACTTATAATTTTAAATTATTTTAAATTATTTTTTAATTTTAATTAGTAATATTAGAATTACATATCTGAAGAATATACGAAAATATTATCATTAGCATTTATCTTTAATTTAATATATTATTAACTAATCTTAATTATTCTATTAATAATATTTTAAATCAATAATATTTTCATATAATTATTTCATAAATATTTTAAATCAAATAATGTCATCAAATACTGATTTCTATTCTTATTTAGATTATTATTTTTGTTTAGATATTGATTTCTCTTCAATTTATCCTTATCTTGTATTCATTATTACCTGATATGTCTCATTTTATAATATATCATGCATTTTATCTAAATATACTCTATATTTATAATTTTATTTAACTGAATAATATTAATTAATTATTGAAGAATTTATAACATTGATCTTAATATCAAATTAGTTTTTTACGGATATGAATCTAAATTAATTAATTATTATTACATTTGATAAATTGGTTTATTTCTGAATTTCTGGATAGTCACTTATTCCTTATGAATTGCTTTTTAATTTGTTTTAGTTTAATTAAATTATTTCTTTAATAAAAGGAATATTCATGAATTATTAATAATCTTTAATTACCATTATTATTTTGTATATTGATTTTTTCTCCTAAAATGATAAAGTTAGTTCATTTTATTATTTTTTATGAGATGTTTTTAACAAATTTTTAATATTATGGTAATCCATTATATAAACATATTTAATCTATTTGTTAAGAATAATAATCTACTAATTTTAATTATTACCAATACACTTAATTAAAGGTTTTAATTAGTATTCATAATCGCCTAATAAGCAAACACATTAAGATCAGTCAAATAATTTATAGGAAATATTTATTTAATTCTTACAACACTTTTTCCAGAATTCATTAGGTTTTTTTATATTTTCCTAATAACATTCACACACCTACAAATAATATCTCTAATTGAAGTATTATGAGGACAATTTGGATAAATCCATGGTAAGGAATCTTTTAAAAAACTGAAATTTATTTCGAATCTTTTACTTTACAATAAACTTTAGGAGAATTTTTAAATAGTTATGATTGATTTTAATATAGAGTTAAGGATTTTTACCAACATTAGGCAATTATTTCAAATCTTATGATAAATCATAAATAATGAATATTTATTGATGTGAATGTAAAACAGATTTCTCAATAATGATTTTTGAAGCAATGTAGTCCATTTCTTATTTAAATTAAATGAATTGACTTTAGCTGAACATTTCTTTCAAATATTATACATTCATTACATTCATTATATAGTAATGAAAAAAATTAAAAATCTTAAAAGAGGGAAAATTATTTCCTAAGGTGCCTTTGGAACTGTTTATTAAGGAAGTTGTATGATTTAAAATAAATAAATAAAAGTTGCGATAAAAGATATTTTACAAGGAAGTAAAAGTACCTCTAATAAAATCCAAGATAAATAAATATCATGAAATCTATAAATCACTAAAACATTCTAAAATTAATAGATTACTAAATAAAATAATTCTAACACTCTTAATTACTTAATACTTATAATACGATTTATTAGATTTCATACAAAATAATTATAATTCCTATAAAGCCAGAAATTATCAAATCAATATGGCAACAATTATTACATGGTCTTGCAATCCTTAAAGAAGCAAAAATTATTCATAGGGATTTGAAACCATCAAATGTATTAATTAATAAAAAGGGAATTGTAAAAATAGCAGATTTTGGGTCAGCTGTTTTCTAGCAAGATAAATAAAAAGGTGGAAAATTTGCACTTGAAGGATTCAGTAAGTGGTATATTTGTCCTTAAATTTTATTTGGATTTAGGAAATATTCTTATTAAGTTGATCTATGGTCCGCAGGCTGCATCTTGGAGAGCTCATTTTGGGAGACCAGTTTTCCCAGGCTCAACCGAAATTTAACAAATAGTTCCTAATTGGGAATTTATTAGGAAGCCCCGATAAAGAAAATTGGCCATCTATTGGAAAAATGCCAGATTTTGGGAAATTGATATTTAAAAAAAAATAGAGAGCGGATTTTATAGATGTTTTTCCTTTTGCTACTGAATTATAGATATTTGCTTTGAAGAATACTTTATGCTATGAAGCTAAACAAGGAGTATAAAGTTTATTAGATAAATAGTTTTAATATATTAGTTAAATGATTCTATTAAAAGTATAAAAGATAGCCATCTTATAATATTTGAATATATATTTATTTAAATAAATTACAAAAAATTAAATTAAAATTGAAGTTAATATTTTTTATTATCAAAAAATTATTAAATGTAGCTAATATGTCCTTGCCTCATTTTTTCATCTCCTAAACCAGTTAATATCCATTTATGTAATAATGCTTATTTAGGTTTAATTCTTTTTTCAGCATCCCAACATAAAATACTCTCCAAAAAATTTAATAATATTTTATCCTCAATAATTTATTTTAAAGGAACTAATTAATGGGGTAATTTCTTTTTATGTCTTTTATAATTATATTTTAATTATCCATTTGAAGAAAAAAAATCTTTTGTCTTTGGCATTCTTTAAATACTCAATAGTCGGTTTCCCAATAGCAGATTATATCAAAGCAAGTTGCTAAATTTCAGATTAACCAGGAAATAAAGGATACCCTAAAATAATTCAATTAGAATGCATCCAAATGACCACATATCAATACCTGTAGTATATGGTTTTTGCAAAATAATTTATGGAGATCGATAGTATCTGGATTGAATGTATGAATAAAGTTGTTCATTAACGAAACATGATGAACCGAAATCAATTAATTTTAATTATAAAGTATTCCTTTTAACTAATAATATGTTCTAAGGTTTAATATCTGTGTGAATAATATTATTTTTATAAAGAAAAGCTAAAGATAAGAGTAATTGAGTACAAACTAGTTTATTATTTTTTTATGTGAAAGCTGTGAAATTGTTTTATTTTATTAATTAGTATAAATTCAAACTTAGAATTTAAAAACTATACAAATATGATTCCTAAAAAAAAAAAAAATCTTTCATTTTTACGATTCCATTTTCAATTTTAATACATTTTTCATTACAATAACTCAATATTTTAATTTAAATAAAAGCTTGCTCTACTAATTTTTTTTTGTTTCTAATTATTTTAATAGCAACATATTATTTATTTTATGATCATAAGCTCTTATCACATTACCAATTGACCCTTTCCCCGATTTCTTAATGAACTTAATATCTAAATGCAATTTGTTAATGTTTAGTAATTAAATATTATCCTTTATTATTATCAAATCCAAAATTATGAACTCCTCCTTTCTTTTTAGAAATATTCCATTATCCAACGTAATAAACTTATTTATATTACTATATTTATTTCATTTAAAATGGAGTTAATTATTTTTTAAATTTGATACAAGGGATTTCATATCCACTTACTTTTTTCTTCTAATTTTTGTTTGCTTAAAATAAAAATTATTTATTGCTTTTTTTATTTTAAATTTACTTTGATGAATGCTGAAAGTTATTCACAGTTTTTACAAATACACTTCCTTTCCTAGGAGTATTTTATTTTATTTTTTATTTTTGAAGTGAAAATTTTTTATTAACGTCAATTTTTAATTATTTACTTTCTTCACTGTTAATTTTTTAAATAAACTTGTTTTTATTTTTATGAACAAGAGTTTATAATATTGTAGATTTTTAATTATTCTATTTAAGACTTGATCTAGCAGAATTATTAGTTAGGTTATTAATAATTTCAAGTGCATTATTAATCTCATCAGTATACAATCGTGACGTATTTTTAGTTGTAATTCTCACCGTACGCTGATTCCCTTTTTTAATGCCAATTATTTTACTTGGTCTCATAATAAATAATATAATAAATATTCATTTTACTTTTTTAAAAATATCTTTTTGAGGGGTTGGGGTTGGGGTTGGGGTTGGGGTTGGGGTTGGGGTTGGGGTTGGGGTTGGGGTTGGGGTTGGGGTTGGGGGATATTACTGACTTTAAGGAAAATTGAGAGGATTTTAATTATAATGATTTTAATATTTTTTCTTAAGCCAATTTAATGAAATGTTTCTATGTATATGTTGAGACTTGAATTTAACTTTAGATTACATTTATTTATCTATGTAGTATAACTCTTTGAAACATGGAATAACTTTCTTAGTTTAATTTTGATCTTTAATTAATTATTTAATATATTTTTATTAATAATTCTAATATTCTTAATCTGAAAAATTATATGATAATATATTAGGTTTAAAAGGAATTAGTAAGCCTTTTATTCTAACCTTTTTATAATTAATATTTTAAAACCATGGATGTTTCAATATTTATTTAGCCCCACCTTTAAAACCCAATCTCAATTATGGCTACTTCATTAAAATATTATAAAAAAGATCTTTTATTTAATTTGATAAATAAACATTCTAAGGATATGAAATCTACTAATTTAAAATTCTCTAGAATAATTGTTTTTGGTCAGTTTAATAAAATGGAGGCAAACCGGTCACTAATTAATACAATAAAACACCAAGACTATAATAATCAACTGAAAAACTATGTCCTTACCTTAATAACATTTCAGGGGACATGTATTAAGGACTTCCACAATATGAATATGTCATTGTTTAATTACCAATAGGCTTCGATAATCCATAATCTGCTAATCTGCAATGTCCTTAATGATCAATTAATATATTTTAAGGTTTTAGATCTCGATATATTATACCCATTTAATGAAGATCTTATATTGCCATTAATATTTATAAAAAATAGAATTTTGCTTCTTATTCACTCATCTTTCCTACATACTTTAGCATGAAGAATAATTCTCCACCTGAGCAAACTAATTATTATGTTACATTCCATTATGAAGCAAATGTAAAGATTTGTTTAAAAAGAAGCGTATATTTTAGTGATAAAATTATTATTTCTCATTTTTTATAAAATTAATCTTTCATTTATTATTATTGTCTATTTTTAATGTTAGATAATATTATGTTTTTAAATAAGTTTGAGTGCATAAAATTTTCCATCAAATTTTCCCTGAATTAAATAAACTCTTGAAAATCCTCCTGAACCAATTTGCTTTATTATATTAAAATTTTTTAATGAAATTTTATCAGTCATATATTCATACTTATTATATTCCAAAATTATTTAACTTTTTTTTAATTATTTAACTTTTCTTTAAGGTAAAGATAATACAAAGTCTATAAATATATCATGATTCATAGTTTTAAAATATCCGTCTGATGAAATTAATTATTAAAGGAATTGATTTAATTATCTTATAGTAGTGTTACAATCATATTAAAAGTTTTTCTTTTATTTATTGTTTCTTATTATGACAACAACCATAAGTTGTTCTTTTATTTAATATTTAAATATTTTTTTATGCGATAAAGTTTTTTTAAATGTATTGAGAATTTTATTTTGGTTTTAATTTATAGATTTATTTCTTTAACTTATTTTTTAAATAAACGTTTTGTTTTTTTTCATTGATAAGGTATGTCTATTTATCATTATTAATTTAAAGAAAATAACTGATATATATATATATATATTAGAAAATATAACATTTTGCATATTTATTTTCACATTTTTCATATTCACACATAATATAAAAGTATTACAATTACTTAATTTGATTTAAATCGCTTTCTTTAAAAATATTATTTATATTAAATTTGAATGTAGTAAAAGTAATAACTGAAAGAATAAACAAAATAATAGTTTTACGGCATAAACAAAAGTCTATACCAAAAAATATAATAAAAAATCTCAGACCTTCCAGTTAAAACGTATTTATATTGATAAGAGGAACTGATCTAACATTATTATACCGAAATCCTGAATTCATAGTAGTGCATGAAGTAGCTTAACCACTTTGTGTTCCAAAATAGACTATTCTAAACGAATCAATAAAAAGAGAAGTTTAAAAGACAGTCTATGCGTAAACACTTATTAATCGAATAGTTTTTGATTCTATTGATGCAAGCCCTTTTACTAAAGATATTGATCCTCAAACTTTTAAAATGGATAAATTACCATATTATATACCTCAAGATCAAGATGATACAACACTTGTCTTTGAATCTAGATTTGAATCAGGTAATCTTAGAAGAGTTATTCAATTAACTTAATATTAATACAATCTTATGTTAAAAACTGATTATAATACAAATTGTCATACTCAATGGTATTTCTTTTCAATTGCAAATGTTCGTAAAAATATTCAATATAGATTTGATATTGTTAATATGAATAAACCTGATAGTTTATATAATTAAGGAATGAAAGTACTTTGCTATTCATAGAAAAAAGCTTTATATAAGAAAGTAGGTTGGCATAGGACAGGCTATGATATATGTTATTTTGCTAATAATATGAAAAAAAAGAATGGAAATTATTATTATTCATTAACTTTTGCTGTTAAATTTTAATATGATATGGATACTGTTTATTTAGCTCATTGTTATCCTTACACATATTCACAACTAAATCGTTTTTTAAAAGTTTTATAAAACGATCCTAACAAAAGAAATAAATATCAAAGAAAAACACTTTGTCAAACAATTGCAGGAAATAATTGTGATTATGTAATAATTGGGGATTTCAATAACGGTAAATAAAAAAAAGGAATTTTTTTAACATCTAGAGTACATCCTGGTTAGTCAATGGCAAGCTATTTAATCGAATAGATAATTTAATTTTTAGTAGGAAATAGTTCGACTGCTAAAATACTCAGATAAAATTTTATATTTAAAATTGTTCCCATGCTAAATATTGATGGAGTTATTAATGGAAATTATAGATGTAATTTATCAGCTGTAGATTTAAATAGGCAATGGCTTTAACCATCAAAAAAATTACATCCTACAATTTATTACACTAAACAATTAATCAAAAAAATGAAATAGGAAAGAGATATTTTAATTTATTGCGATTTTCATGGCCATTCTCGAAAAAAAAATATTTTTATTTATGGATGCTCTGGAAAAGATCCTAATAGGAAATAGCAAATATTTCCATTATTGATGAAAAATAATAGTAAAGTTTTTTCATATAAAGAGTGCTCATTTGCTATTCAGAAGGATAGAGAGGGGGCTGCAAGAATAGCTTTATGGAAATAATTTTCTATTGGTAATTGTTACACTTTATAGATTTCTTTTTGTGGGGCAGATTTTGGTGAAAGATAATATTTACATTTTAATTTATCTAATTATAAGTAAATAACTTATGCATTTTGTTAATCTATTTTATAATTGTTTGATCCTGATCAAAGCAAAGTTAAGCAAGCGAATGAATAATTATAAAAGATTATCTTAAGAAATGATAAAGTTGATGATGATAAGAAGAGTGATGGAGATGATTCTGATTATTCTAATGATTAACCTAAATAAAATAATAACAATTTGGAAGGTATGTTTATTATTAGATAAAAAATTATAAAAAAATACAAATACGAATGTGTAGTTTAATCGACAATTAATGATTAAGAAAAAAATAACTAATAATTTCATACCTAAAAAGAAAAAATGATTATAATAATAAAATTTATTATGAAATTATATATAATAATAATAATTTACCCGTTTTTAGTTATTGTTTTTCTGAATACAATAAATTTGAATTTCCTACCAACTGAATGATTTTTATTATTTATATTTTATATAATTAAGATTCATAAATTACTTTAATTGATTGACTATTATTGTTTTAGGGATTACTGGGGATCATTTTCAAATACTCTTTTGATAAGATTTGCCATATTTATATTTTTAACAGATGTTCTAAGATCTGTTTTATAATTACAGATTGGACACTTTTTACCTTGACCAGTTTTAAAAGCTTTAAGAATTGTTTTCTTATCAAAGGTATGTCCGCAACAAGTTGTAAAAGGTTCTTTTATTGGCTCTAAACTTACTGGATCTTCAAGTAATTTCTCAATATTTTTTAAATCATTAGTAATATCATTAATCAAGTAATCAAACCTTGCAGATTATACAGAAAAATCTTTAAAACAAACACAGCAATTTATGGTTAATTTTTAATCCAAAACTTTTAAGTGATGTTTTGTAGTTTTACTAAAGACATGACCACAAGAAACTAAACGAGGGCTTTTTAAAGGTTCCTTTGTAACAGGATCTAAGCATTCCTCAGGGAGATTTTCAGGAATGTGTATTTTTTAGCATTCACTTGGAATCAAATTTAAAGGAATCATATGTTAATACTCAATAAACTATATAAAAACTCGATAAAACTCATCAGTGTAAAATATTGAATAGCTGGTGTTACAACTCGAATTTATAATAAATAATTACCTCTTTAATATTTAAATTATGCAGATATTTCCATTTCAGAAATAATTATTTAAATTGTAGTGATCAAATTAAATCTAAACTATAAATAAGTATTAAAAGATTACTGCAAATTACTTTAAATATAGAATTTAATTTAAATCAGCTACTAATTGTTGTGTATTTATATGAAATTTGTAAAGTTTGAAATAATTTAAATGGTAATAATTAAACTCATTCGAAATAATAGTAATTAATCTATTGGTCTTAGACATTAATATTTATTTTATGAATGTTTTATAGTTTTATTTTAGTTTATTTTATTTATTGTTAAAGTCATAATATTTTCTAAATAATAAAATTTGAATAAACAATAGTTAAATATCATATAAATAATTATTATTAATTGATGCATATTATTTTTTTCAGACTAGTATTGCAAATATACAGTTTTTTATCTTCAATGTAAATCATATTAATAATACTAGTCACTTTACAATTTATTCTAATTTTCTTCATGAAAATGCCTTAACAAACAACAACAAAATATAATTACTAATTATTCCATCCACTCGAAATTAATCTATTTTCATCCCATTTTTATAGTCCTGAAGCTTAATTGAGTTACATTTAGGATATCATCATTTTATTTATAAATGATACCAGTCTATTATTTTTATAGTCTGCAATATAAATAATTTTTTTAATTTTAACTATACCTTGTGGCCTGTTTAATTAGTTTCCATAGCCGGGATTTCCTGAACCTACTATAGTCTTTTTATTATTATCTTTATATTAAATTATTTTATGTGATTAGCAATCACTAATAATAATTTAATTCTATTAATAAATAAGGCCATGGCAATATTTATAGAATAGTTTTTAATTTGTCAATTTTTAAATTTTATTATTATTTTTTATTGTGTATAAATATTGGGATGAATTATCTGCAAAAATTATCTATCCATAGATATTTTTTGCAATAATTTTAATATTATACTGATTATAATTTATCCTTTTTAATTATAAAGTTATTAAATTAAGCATATAAACATTAGTTTAAAAACCTCCTATAATTAAAAACTAATTTTTTTTTATCATTGATTGAGGAATAAATTTAGTCATTTTGTATTAATTTTAATAACAAATTTTTACCTTTTTTAATATCATTTTAATTTATTATTAAAAGTTTATTTTTTTCAATATTTATTAGTATTTTTTAATGATTGATTTCTCAATTTATAATTTTTGACCAATTAATTATTTAATCAGTTAATCTTATTAATACTTACTTGGTAAAGATTAAAAATTATCTTATTTCATATATTAAATAATTATACTAATATTATCTATTTAGTATTAATTAAAGAATAAATTTTTATTGTGTTTAATAATGGGATGATAAATCATTTTTTTTTATTATTAATAAAATCATTGATATGCAATTAAAAAACAGGTAATAAAAATAATTATTTATAAAATTAATAGAATAATGAATACTTTAACAATGTTTAAAAATTTCTGTTGATTGAGAAATAGATTATATTTTAATTTCTTAATAAATCTTATATGCTAGGATAATCTCAAGTTAGAGAGTATAATTAAATTAAATTTTAAAAATTAAACTTTCAATCAAAATATGTAAATATTATTTAGAAATATTATTATCTACTATTAATAATAAGTAGGTAAATTACCAAAATGAGTTGAAATTAAATTATTCTATTACCTCCAAAATTTATACTGTTAAATAATAATATTTTTTATTCAGTAAATAATAATAATAATAATCATGTGCCCGACTAATTGGAAGGGATTAACCAGTTGTTCAAGGTATTGCGTGATCTTTTTCTTTAATTTCTCTTTTTTCTCACTCGGGGTTTACTTCTTTATAACAATCTATTAGAGAGTCGCGAGATTGAATTTAGTTGTGAGTTAACTATCTTTCTTAATTTTTTCTTTTTGATAATTCCGAATTAATTTGTCTATTTCTGTGTTGAAATTATGTCTATCCTCTAGATGCGTTGAATTGAGTATTACATGATGTTAAGCACATTTTGACCAATACATGTTCCTTAACAGTTTGTTTAAAAACTATGGTATGTGAGTTATTTTAAAGTTATTAATATTAAAAATATAATTTATAGAATGAATATAAAAAATATTATTTAAATAATTATTTTTTATATTTCAATCAATAACTATCATTTTTTTATTAGTTTAACTAACTTATAATTTATCATCTATAGATATTAATACTTTTAAATCTTCTTTGGTTAATTTTATTTTAGTCAAACTAGCTAATAAATTTTTTATTTTAAATAATGTATTATTATCTAAATGATCTAAATTTATTTACACATTTTTTATTAATAAATCAATCATAAATCTTTATTATTTTTTCATAATTTGAAATCCATATACACATTCTAATAAATTATTTAATTACATTTATTAAGATATTTATTTAAATCTATTATAAAATTAATTAATTATTACTTATTTAGGAAAATTATCTTCAATATTATTTAAACAATATATTCCCATTGTTAGTTCAAATGCATTTAATTAATTAGATAAAAGAATTTCATAAATTTATTTGAGCAATTTATATTAAATTGGATAATTTCTTGTAAAAGACCAAATAAATAATGCTGAATTTTTAGTGTTTTTTTAGTTTTATAATCTTATTTTAAGTTATTAATAAATCTTTTAAATTATTTTATTATTATTATAACTTATATGAAAAATACTCCAAATTATCATTGCCAAATCTTAAAATTTAAATTAAGGGATTCTATTATCAAGTACTTAGCAAATTTTTTTAAAAATATTTTATTTTTATTTTTTTTTACATGAAAAATCATAAATAACAGACCATGAAATATTTCTTATCATTTAACTATTCATATTATAAATTCCTTTTTAATTAGATCTTCTTAATAACTCTAATGAATTGGCAATTTTATTTTTAATTTAATTGAATTATTTTTGATGAGATATTATTTGAATCTTTTAAATTAAATATGTATAAATTTTATTTACACTCTAATAAAAATTCTTTTATTTTTAATAGTTTCTTAATGAATTATTGACAAACCGAGTAACTAATTAAATTGATTAAATAATATATTACTTATTGGAAACAAATATTAAATAAGTAATTTATTATAAGTTATAATTAGTTATAGCTTTAATTCTATTTCTAATAATTTATTTTAATTTATCTATTTTAAATCCTTGTTAAATAAAATATATTAAAGTATTTAATTATTTATTACTTAAATATTATACACTATTGATTAATTTAGATTAGTAAAGTGTAAATATTTAATCAGTAAATTAAAGTTATGGATACAATTTTAAAAATTATAAAGATAATATTATATCTTATGTCTTAGACTGATTTTTTAATAAATCTTTAATTTAATTAATTTAATTATCTTTTAATTAGATTCTTAATTTTAAACAATATAAACATTACAGCATAAATTTTAAATTCCCATTTTTTCCAATATTAATAATTTACTAAATAAAAAACTTATTAAAGTAAATATACCTCTAAATTGGCACTTTTTATTTATTATTTTTTAAAAATGATTCAATTGCATTTTTGAATATATCACATTAAAGATTTCTTATAGACAAGTATGTTATCAGATCTAATTGTTTTGTAAATGATAATTAATTTAATGATTCTAGCAATTTGATTATTAAGTTTTTATTTTATTATTTTAAGATTACCTTATTTGATGCTTTTTATTATGAGATATTAATTACAAATTTATATAAATCTTAATAATGCATAGATTATGGTGCATTTAATTATTTATCATTAGTATTATTAGTATAAAATGAAATATTTATCTTTTAAAATTTATCTTTTTTATATTTCTATTGAAGATGTTCCCATTTTAATTTATTTAGATTTTTACTAAATTTATTACAAACATTGATCATTAATTTAGTTTTCATACATTTTAAACCAAATAATATCATCATTATCAATATATTAATAATATTAAAAATTAATGAACTAGAAATAACTTAAAAGAGTATTTAAAATTTATTCAAACCATAATAAATTATAAAGAAAATATTTTCTCTAGATGATGAAAAATATTCCTAATGATTTTACATATGATTAGATCTCTTAAATATAAAAAAGATTATTTTGTAAAAGTTAAGAAATAAATTATCCTTTTTTTAGAAAGAATATCTTATCTAATAATCACCTTAAAAATACTAAGGTTTATAACTCATTATCATTAATTAGTCATGGAGATCCTTTATGCTTATAAAATTTAAAAGAAGTGTTTTTAATAAATAATTAAAATAAAATTGAAAATTTATAATAAGCATTATAACAATTTATAAATGAAAATGGTTAAATAGATATAGAAAAACTTATTTAATATGCAGAATTATAATTTTGATTTTATTATTATATGTAAAAATTAAAAAAGGTTTTTATTACAGGGGCTAATAAAGGAATTGGTTATGCAATTGCTTCTGGATTATGTCAAAGAGATGGTTATTTACCTATTATAGGATGTAGAAATGTTTAATTAGCTTAAATATCTAGAAAATAAATATTAGATAAATATCCAGATAAGAATATTTAGATTATAAAAATTGATGTTAATGTTTAAAATAGTATTTAAAATGCTGTTCAAGAAACTAAATAAAAATATGGAAATATAGATGTATTGGTCAATAATGCAGGAATAGCGCCAAAGAATTAATATTTTGATAATAAAATTGTGGAATAAATTTTAAAGACTAATTTTTATGGCGTTGTTAAAGTAACTTAAGCATTTTACTCAATAATGAATTAAAAAGGTAAAATTATAAATATTTCTTCATTATTAGGTAGATTTGCTAAATCAATTACAAATCCTATATTAAAACATAAATTATAATAATGTATTCTAATAAATTAATTAATTGAACAAATAAATAATTATAAATAAGATTTTAACAATAATAAATGTTAGTAAGTCGGTTGGAACAAAAATCCATATTTTATATCTAAATTAGCAATTAATTTATATAATAAAGTATTAATAAATACTCCTTTAATCAAATAAAAATAAATACAAATATATTCTTTATGTCCAGGTTATGTTAATACGGATATGACAGATCATAAAGGATTTTTAACTATTGAGCAAGGTGCTCAGACACCACTTTATTTGATAGATTTACCATTTTAAATTAATTAGAATTATCAAGGTAAATTTTTTACCAAAGGAAAAGTTCAAAAATTTTGATATATAGGTAATATTTTTTTATATATATATTATACATCTTTATTACTATATTATATATATAAATATGTATTATTTTGTTATATCAAGTTAATATTACTTAATAAAAATTGGTTAATAATTATTTATTTAATTTAAATGAATTAAATTTAAAAATAAAAATCAGGCTCTAGACATAGTTCAAGAATTTGTTTAGCAAGAGCAAGAAATTCAGCAATTTTTATTGACAAAAATGGAATGCGCATAATTTAGTGTAAAAATATTTCAAGTAAAATGAATTATATAAGAGGTTAAAATAGAATTGAGCAAAATGTGCCATCCATTATTCAACTTTTTCAAAAAAAGTAATTACATCCTCTTTAATAAATTAACTAATTGAATAAAATATATACTAATGCATATTTAAAACTATTAGATCTACTTAAAATACAAAACTAGATCTAAAATAATAATGTTTATTTAATTGATATTTTTAATTAACCTTTTCATAAATAAATTAAATCAACTAATAAATTATAATAATAGGTTAATCAACTTGTACATTAATTAAATAACTATTAAGATAATTAAACAATTTTGAAGAATTAAATATAATTAATTAAACAATCTATAAACTCACTTTACTATAAATAAAATTGTTAAATATTGTATGGAGTAGTAGCATTTATCCAAAAAAATTATTTACTTAAAAAACCTCATATTATGATACATAGTAAGGAATATTTAGGTTATGAAGATATTATCCAAAAATAGATTATAATTAATTAAAAAAACATATTTAATTATTAGTGTACAAATACAATAAACAATATAAATAAATCACCAAAAGTCTTAAAAATATCATAAAGGCAAATATCGAAGACACCAAACAATAAAGCTAAATTAATTTTATAAAATAATAAACATTCTGATAAAAAAAATATAAAATAGTCAATAACTAAAAGCAAAGCAAAAATACATAAATCAATTATTATCCAATTTAGTTAAAAATCATTTACTTATATTATTAAAATATTATTATCAAATAATATTCATAAAATATTGAATCGTTGGTGTTGCAACTCTCGAATCTATAAATAAATTATAGGAATTTAATAACCTCTTTAATATTTAAATTATTCAGATATTTCCATTTCATAAATACTTATTTAAATTGTTGTGATCAAATTAAATCCGTAATTATAAATAAACATTAAAAGAATAATATAAGAAAATGGTATGACTGCTAATTACTTTAAGGATAGAATTTAATTTAGATCAACTAATAATTGTCTGTATATTTATAATGAAGATTTATAAAGTTTGAAATAATTTAAATGGAAATCATTAAACTCCTTCAAAATAATAATATTAGATATAGAGAAAGAATTTTGATTATAATTATTAATATACATAATTAAATTCAAATATTAATGAGTGAATAACTGAACTAACTTAAAAACTTAGTTATCCAATCATTATAAGGAAATAATACATTGAGTAGCATACGAGCACAAATTAGATCATCAGTGTTTAAAGTAATAGACAATCAAGAGGCACCAACAACAAAGAAACCTTCCCCTTATTAATGGGAAAATATTAAATGTAGTAAATTAAGATAGACTGAAGATGGTAAGTAAATTTTATTATTAATTAAATAATTTCTTGCTTTTTATTCTATGGACTATTCTTATAGTGTATTTAATTCAGAGGCAAATTGTAGAACTGATGAAGTTAATCTAGATAAGATGGAAGAAAAACTATCTATAAAAAATAAAGATAAAGCATTATTAATGCAGATATTAGATTAATTAATTTGATGATATAAATAAATTATAATTTTCAACATTAATGAGAACTGCAAAGTGAGCAAAATACATACTAAAAGTCATATAAATTGCAGTAAAATATCATTATCATATTCAACATAAGTCATGTTCAGCTGACTTTTATAAAAAAAATAAAATTATTTTTTAATAAGTTTTGGACAAAAAAATAGAGAAGAAGTAGAGCGATAAAACATATACAAAAAATATTTAATAATCAAAAATAAAGAAATTATGATTTATTTAATAATTTATAATTAATGGATGTAAAAGCAATATAATACAAAGTGGTTTGGGCTAAATTGAAAGGATTTCCATAATGGCCTGGTATAGTACCATTATAATAATACACTACTGCATGTAATAAAAATAGAATAAAGGTTTAATTCATTGGTGATAATTCACAGTAAGATTATTATTAGTTCATCGATATATAAGACTAAATTAATTTCTTTCGACTAGGGATATGAAAAGTTTAGTAAGAAGAAGAATAAAAAGTTGAACAATGCGATTAAATAAGCTATTTCATTGCAAGAATATGAAAAAGAGAGAAAAAAATATGAATAATAGATTAAAACATAAGTAAATAAATCTGCAAGAAAATCAGTTAAAGAAATTGACGATTTTAAGGATATTATTAAATAAAATAAAATTATTGAAATTATCTAAATGTAATAATTCAATATTTTTAAGGAAAGATTAAATCTGTTAAAAGATTTAAATATTTAGTAAATTATCAGTAATAAAATTATTAAACAGCTTTAATATATTTATAAAGTGATTAAAAGTAAATAAGAATTAATGGAAAAATGGTAAGACTGTATAATTTAAACTCAAAATATATTATTAGAAAGAATTATTCGATATAAATATGATAGAGAATTTATTAATGGAAAAATAAATGCTTTACTTTTAAAAAAAAAAAATGAGTAAATTGAATAAAGTTAATCTTCCATTTAAAACTAATAAAGTGAAACTTAAATGATAAAAAGATTATCAGAGATATTTATGATAAGAAAAAATGTAATTAGTAAAATTTATCATTTATCCAAATATAAATTTAAAGGAACTAAAGAAAATCTTAAAGATTTATGCATTCAAATTGAAATTGCTATATTTACTAAAGATTAAAAAATTAAAACTGTATATAAAAAATTAATTATAAATCTTCTCACTAAACTACGAAAACTAAGATAAATAGATTAGAAAAATATATTGAAGGAAATTGACAGAATTGATTAAATTAATTTATGATATGAAAATTATATATATTTATTATATTGAATAAATATATATATATTATAGTAATAATAAATATTAAAAGAAATTGATATAATAAATAAATATTATAAATGAAGAAATAGGTATAATTTAGGAAGAAAATTAAAAAAGGAAATAATCATTATTATTAATAAAAAAAATTATAAAATAACTTAAAAGATATAATGATATAAATATTATATTATGAATATTTTACTAAGATCAAAACTCTTTAGATTCAGCTCAGTTAAACCAGGCAACCTGGGAAACCTCTTTTCAGGAAATAATATAACCTTTTTGTAAAGTCAATATGAGAAATGGCTTGCTGATTAATCAAGTGTATCACCATCTTTAAGAGGATTATTTAAAGGTATTCAAAAAGGTATTAATGATTAAAAATTAGTTTAGTAACCATCAGAATTGACTTAAATATAATAAAAAGATGTACATAGTTAATTAGATCATAGCTGGAAAATATTTAAAGTTAAAACTTTTAATTGATAGTTATAGAAAATATGGCAATTATTAGGCTTTTATTGATCCATTAAAATTAGAAAAAGTATAGAATATTAAACTTATTCCTAGCACATAAGCTTCTACAAATTATTTGGATTATGGATTTGTCTAATAAGATTTAGATTTTTAATTCATAACTAAAAATTTATTGACAATAGTTTTCCCCAAATAAAAAATGACATTAAAGTAAATTATATCACATTTGAGACATGTTTACTGTAATAAGGTTTCATTTTAATATATGCATATTTAAGATAGTTAATAAAAAGCATTTATATATCAACAAATATAAGATATATAATCATTTACACCAACTAAAGAACATCTTTTAAACACATATTAAAAATTAGCTAAATAAAGAGCATTTTCATCTTTCATTTAAAATAAATTCAATACTTCTAAAAGATTTGGAATTTAGGGTTGCGATTCTACCATTTCAGGTATGAGACATTTAATAAGAGAGGCTGCAAGACGTCATAAATACTAATATATGATAATGGGAATGGCACATAGAGGAAGATTAAATACTCTTCATTCAGTCTTTTAAAAACCTGCATAAAGAATATTTACTTAATTTTTAGATAGGAAATTATAATAGGATCATTAAACTGGTGATGTTAAATATCATTTAGGAGTATCAATATTACAATAACTTTACAATGTAAAATTAAAATTAAGTATTATGCCAAATCCATCTCATTTATAAGCTGTTAATCCATTAGTATATGGTAGACTGCGAGCAATACAATAAATGTCTTAGTAAGGAATTTAAAAAATGAAAAATAAAACATTAGGAATATTGATACATGGTGATGCAGCAGTTGCAGGGCAAGGAATTGTTTATTAGTCTATTCAAATGCATACATTGAAAGATTATAGTGTTGGAGGATTAATTCATATTGTAATAAATAATCAAATAGGATTTACAACACCTCCTAGTAAATCTAGATCAACATATTATTGTACTTAAGTTGCTAAAGTTATTGGGGCACCAGTTTTCCATGTTAATGCTAATCATCCATAATTATTAGATAAATGTATGTAAATTGCAATTTAGTATAAGACTAAATATAATAAAGATATATTTATAGATGTTGTTGGATATAGGAAATTTGGACATAATTAACAAGATCAGCCTGAATATACACAACCTCTTGCTTATAGTTAGATTAAATCTTTTCCAAATGTATTTGATATTTATAAAGAGAATATTATTAATAAGGAAGTTGTTACTAAATAAAAAGCAGATTAGATATATAATAAATATTATAATTAATTATAAGCTGGATATTTAAATGTCATAAATAAAAAATAGTTGAAATAATTCGAGTAAATAACTTGGAATAATATAAAATAACCCACTTTATGGGGAAAAAAATATAAAACAGGAGTTAATAAAAAAGATCTTGAATAACTTTTATAAAAATATTTAACAATTCCAAGTAATTTTTCATTACATCCCACAATCTATAATATATTATAACTTAGAAAAAAAAACTTTAAAAATAATGATGGATTAGATTGGGCTACAATGTAATCATTAGCATTTTCATCATTAGTTCATTAAGGATTTACAGTCAGATTATCAGGGCAAGATGTTTAAAGAGGTACATTTTCACATAGACATGCAGTAGTCTCAGATCAAAAAGTAGATAAATAAAAATTATTGTTATTAAGAAATATAAGTAAAAATAAAGCTAACAATATTTGTAATTCACATTTATCATAATATGGAGTTATGGGATTTTAATATGGATATTCTATAACCAATCTTAATTCATTAGTATTATGGTAAGCACAATTTGGTGATTTTGCAAATACTGCTCAAATTATGATCGACAATTTTATTATGTCAGGATAGTCAAAATGGGGGCAATCAACAGGACTTGTATATTTATTACCACATGGGCTTGATGGGCAGGGACCTGAACACTCATCGGCGAGAATATAAAGATTTTTGCAAATGTCTAATGACGATCCAGAAGTGTTTTATAATTTAACTAATATACAACAATTAAAAAAAATTAATGCCCAGGTTGTATATTGCTCTAAAAGTAGTAATTATTTCCATGTTTTAAGAAGACAATTAAGAAGAGATTTTAGGAAACCTTTGATAGTATTTAATTCAAAGAAATTATTAAGACTTAAGTCTGCATCATCAAAAATTGAATAAATTGATGAAGGAACTTAATTCATTCCTGTTTTAGATTAAAATACAGAAACAACTCCATAAAAATTAATTTTCTGTATAGGTCAATTTTATCATGAATTATAAGCTCAAAAAACATAACAGAAAAAAAATTACGCATTAGTAAGAATCTAACAATTATCACCCTTTCCTTATGCATAAGTTGAAAAGGTCATTAAAAAATATAAGGATGTGAAATAAATTGCATGGGTACAAGAATAACATTAAAATCAAGGGGCATGGACATTCGTTAAAACAAGATTAAATTATATATTGAAAAAAATGAATAATCCTTTAAATAAAGCTAAATATTATGGAAGAAATGCTTTATCAACTTCAGCATGTGGATCTATGAAGCTTCATAAATAATAATAGCAAGCATTGCTCAAGAAACTATTTTGATCATTATTTATATACATAAATATCATTTATGAATATTCTAATGCCATTCCTTATAATATTTAATAAATTCTCTAACATCTTTTATATTATTCTCTCTCAATCTGAATAAAAAGTTTAATAAATATAGCAATTATTTATCATCTTATTATCCAAACCATGATTTAATTCCAATTCCATTCAAAGGCTGTAACATAAAATTGCTTGGTAAATTATCTACAATAATAGTTTTCTTTAAATTTCGACCTATTTTTTAAAGATCTTTTATTATTTTGCCCTAATAATATGTCACATGCTCCCTATAAAGTCGATGCGAAATTAATAGATTTTCATCAAAATAATCAATTATTTAATCTGCGTAATCTTGTGTTGCAGCTGTAAATATAACAATTTAATATAAACTTGATAATCCTTATAATAGTTATTTAGTAAAAGGACGAATTTTAAATTTTTCTTATTATATTTTATAATGAACTAAAGTTTAATCCAAATCCAAAACTAAACAAAATTACATTTTAGAAGAAGGCAAAAAGGGAAATTTAGGAATTTTTAATATTTGCCAATTTAATTATTATTATATTATTTAAGTTAATATTTATGTTGAATGTTTATTTTTCTAAATTAGTTTAATAATTGTTGTGAATACTTATTTCCTTTATTATTTGAATTATTTCTATATGATAGTATTAATATAAAACTAAATATTTCTATTAAAGAGTAATATTCTAGGTTTTTCTTAACTATAAACAGCTTCAAACATAGATTAAACATTTTTGATAAGTTATGAAATTATTTTAGTAATAATAGTTTTTATTTTATAATTAGTACCTTATCTAATTATATAATAAATAAAATAGATACTTATTTTTTAAAGCATTAGTGAACATATCAGGTGATAAGGATCCAATTATCCAATTAATTTATCATTTTATTTTTTCTAGATATTAATATAGCAAAGACATAATTATAAAACATCTAAATTTGATTATAAGCTACTTTTAATCATATATAATAATTATTTAGTCATTTTAAGAATTGTTTTATCAATTAAGTTTTTTATTCCTTTTTTATGTCTTATTAAAAATTTTTTTTTTTCAAACGATCTTGACAATATTTATTTTAATTAATTTGCCTTAGGATTTTTTTTATTATTTTTTTATTTACTATCATAATTTTTAAGTTTTATTTTCTTTAGATTATCACTTTTATACGATATTTATAATTTAAATTCTAATTAACTTGATACTTTCTATTTTAGGTATATCAAATTTTGTTTTTAGTTCAAAATTACTGTATTTTTTATTACGCTCTGTGGATAATCTAATATAACGATTATTATTATTAACATTATTAATCCTGGAAGATCTGAATTAAGAAAAAAAACGCATTCTTGTATTAATTGGCAATAAATTCATAAATATTAAAAATGTATAAAATATTATAAATTAAGTTATATTAATAAATGAATGAAATTTAGTAAACTCAACAAAAATACAAATAATAATAATAATAATCTCAAATATCCCCAGATGAAGTATAAGATTCCTCATTATATCGAAGATTATTCTTTAATTAATCAATATCAATAGCAATATTAGTTCTATCAATATTTTCAATAATATATATCAATAATTTTTTAGATCAAACTACTAGCGCTTGGATAATAGCATTATCTGTATTGTACGGTTTATCAATTTTGCTTAATTTCATAATCATCATTATCAATAGAAAATTCCTCAAAAATTGGATTTTTGCAGTACCATTAGCCTGCATTACCCCAATTTTTATCTGCAAAATAAATAAAAATTTAATGAATCAGTACTCAATGATAAGATTTAATTTCTGTACAATACCTTCATTCGCATTAGGAGTATACAGTGTTGTAGTTTATCCAAATGTTGTTAATCCCCAGCGAGGAGTGTTTTTGGCTTTATTGATTATTTCAGCTATTCAGGTATCTTTCTTTTTTATTATTTTAATTTGTATTTGTTGTATTTGTTGTTGTGGAATATGTCTTCTTGCTGCTTCTGTTCCTAATTAAAGGTAACAATAATTACAATGATAATATTATATTTTATTAAGTATATAAAAACAATTAAATCTGAAGTTAAAAAGAATTATCTTATAATAAACTATTTATATAATTATTTATTTATTATATAGGAAGGAGTTAAATAGTAACTAAAATATTTATAATATAGTAATTGAATGACAAATTTTTATCTATTTAATCTAATATATTTATAATAAATAAAATGAGATATTAATATTATAAAATTCCTAGAGTGTATTAATATGTGGAGATTTAAAATTAATTATAATAACCTATACTTTATGTAAGATTAGTCTGTAGCTAAATTATTACTATTATAATGATAGTAATTTAAGTTCTTATTTTTTTTATAAAAATGAATTTTGATAATGATTTCAAAATATATTTTGTATTCTCAATGATTGTAAGTCATTTATTAGCATTCTTTATAATAATAATAACCATCATCTATTATAGAAAATTCTTTAAAAAATGGGTATTTATAACTCCTTTAGCTGGCATCACTCCTATTTTCCTATTTACTAAAATTAATTAAAAATTATTTTGATAAGATATGCAATTATAAGATTTTTTTTATGCACTGTTCCATCTTTAGTATTAGGAGTATATTCTACATTTTTTAACGTTTGGTTTAGTGGTGATTTAACAATAATATGGTTATTATTTGGATTATCGTTAAGCCATACAATTCTTATATTATAATACTTTATTTGTTACTTATATCGAAATAAGAAAAAATGATAAATTATGATATATTAAAATATAATATTAAGGGACATTTTATTTATTATTTAATGTAAAAAATAAGATAAAATAGATAATTTAAATATTAAATTAATAATACTTACATTATATTATTTGGTTACTTATCATTATTTATATAAATGACTTATAAATATGATAAAAAGTTATACAAACATCCAAAATATCAATTAACTCATAGCAGATATTAAGGAAAAATAGGAACAACAGTAAAAGATATAAGAATAATAAGTAATAACATAATCTCCAAAAGAAAAATGGAAATCTTCAAAAGAATAAAATCTACATAATTAGTACACATTCTAATGCACAATAAATAATAATAATTTATGATAATAGATACTCGTTAACTAGATAAATACAATTCTTATCATATTATAAATTCATTAAGTAATCCTGCTTCCTTTATAAGAAGAGATAAGTTCATCTCATAACTATTTCATAATAAAAGTACTTAACTTATGATTATTATTTATTCTTAAGATTAAAGATCTGGTATGGAGATTGCTACAGTTATGGAGCAAAAAGGTTATGATAACTGTTATTTATTGACTGGGGGCATTAAATCTTTTATTATTAAATTTTATTCATTAATTTAAGGAATTTAAAAACCCTAATTTAAATAATCAAAATGTAATTAAAATAATTAAAAAAGATATTTAATATTGAAAGATACTAAATCGAGATTTTTGAATAAAAGATTATTATAATAATGAAGTAATATATATAATTATAAATGAATTACGATAAAGAACAACTTTAAAAAACTCTTCAAAATTTGAATGTAAATTGTCCTGACTTGTTTAATTTCTGGGTCAAATATGCTAGATTATTTGATCAATTTACAATTTGCCAAGAAGAAAGGAAATAGTTAGAATAATAATTATCAAGAACAATCTTAAAAATGTAAAGTTATGATAAATTAATAGCTCAGTATAAATAATAAAATAAAAGACTTTAGTCAGGAGGTCAAAATATTAAATAATATCAAGATTAGATGTATCGTTTAAATAATAAAATTGAAGAATATTAACAACTTATAATTAAATTAAGAGAAGATCTTAAAAGGGAGAGAAAAAGTATTGATTAAAATAGAAATAGAGCTAATAGAACACTTTAAGATTAGATTTAAAGATTAAGAAGATAAAATATCCATTTATCAAATCGACCATAAAATTGTTAACATTATAAAAGACAAATAATATAATTATAAAGTACTATATAATTTTACAAGAATGATAATAAACGCATAACTAAACAATTATATGATAATTAACAATTAAGATATAATAATAATCTTCAATCACATTAACATATCATAAGACGATAAACTCACAAATCATCAATTCCTCCAATAACACCTATAATAAAATCATCTTCATCATCACAATTACATACTCAAGGTCAAAAGAAAACAACTTTTTTATCACCTCCTATAGTATATTAACAACCTCATTATATGAATCAAATGACTCAAGGTCAAATAACTAATTCTAGACTTGTTCCTTGTTATAATGCAAATGGTGAAATGATTCCATTATCACCTTGTGATAATAATAGTAATTCGTATTATGTGACATATCCTAATATTCATAGACAATTTGATGGAAGATTAAGTAGTGTTAATCAATCTAGATTAATGAATAATAGTAATAATGATTAATGTGAACTTTGTGTTGAAGAAAGATCAAGGATAATGAATAAATGAAATATTTATTTTCATTTTACGTATTTTAATATTTTTTATGTTTAATTTTATAATTCTTATTCTTCTTCTTTATATTGTTTAAATATTTTTTCATAATTATTCATTTATGTGCAAGAATATTAAAGTAATAATGATTAATATTGCTTAATCTAAATTTTTAATTATTTTTAATAATTTTAAATACGCTAATTATTTTAGCTTTTATTATTTCTCATTGAAGTAATATCTGTTTTCATTTTCTATAAAAGTTAATGTAATTTCTTTACATCTCTAAACTAATAATAATTTTACTTTTTTTAAATTATTTTTTAAGAAATGAAGTGTAAATTAGTCCTTTTCATATTTTTATTTTTCTACTTTGGGCAAAGCAATAATCAAATTTTGAACATTTTTTAACATTTATTGATAATTCATTATATTTATATATATAATAAATAAAATAAATAATGATTATCATTTTTTGGTTTTCTCTTTATTAATCTTCTCAATAACATTATCCCTATTCTTCTAAAAAAATTAAATTTGTGAAGGATCTCTATTAATAGCTTAATCATAACATTAAAGTGCTGATACATATTCTCCCATAGTATAATAAGTATTTCCCTTATTATTATAAGCATTTGCATAATTTGGATACAATTAAATTGCTTTATTATAACATTCAATAGCTTTTTCATAATCATCTAAGCCAAAATATGATATACCTAGACCATTGAATGAACCTGGATCTCTATTATTAAATGCTAATGATTGTTAATAACATTTAATAGCATCCTTGAATTTCCCTTTATCTGATAATATGTTTCCCTTATTGTTTAATGCATGTGTATAATTTGGTTTAAGTTATAATGCTTTATTGTAATATTATAATGCCTCATTGTTCTTTTAAAGGTAGTAATACACTACCCCTATTGAATTATATACTTTAGGATCGTTTTTACGTAAGTTTAATGCTTTAAAGTAATATTTAAGAGCTGCTGAAAATTGCCTTAATTTATATGCTTATTCTCCTTTATTATAATATTAATGAAATATTTGTTAAGTTGGTTATTTATTCTATATTGAAGCATGTTATCGTTTTGACTATATTTAGACTTATGATTATGAAATAAATTAATCTTTTGCTTTGTATTTTTATTAATAATGTGGATTTCTTTAAATTTAAACATCTTGATTATATTTATGTGTAATAATTTAACTTGGAATCAACATTTTTTTATCAACTGAATTTACTTTTATATTCCATTTCATAAACTAGCTTTGAAAATAATGTTTTAATTCATCCATATATGCTGGTTTATATCTTGCATTAGGTGAGAATTATTTAAAGAAATTAAGATTTGTTAATCCAAAAAATTATTAATATAATTATTCAAATTCTTTATCAAGGATAACTAAATATTAACAATGTTTTTTAACTTCATATAAAGTAAAATTAAAATCTTTCTTTTATTAAATAATTTTATGTAATTAATAAATATCTTTAGATTTAACTAATGATAATCTTTTTTTATCAGAATATCTATTAAATCAGTAAGTTTTGTTTTCTGCTCATTAAAATAATAGTTTGTTATAAGTCTATTAATTTTATCAGATGCGTTAAGAATCATTTTATTAAAACTAAGTATAATCTAATTAAGAAATAATTAAACAAGTGTTTTAAATTTCTCTTTTTCATATCGTATTTCCTATTTCAAATTGGCTTTTTTCACAACTTGCTAATAAATTTTATAAAAATATTAAACATCCATTATAGTCTGCTTACGATGATTATGAAACATGAGCATGCAATTATTACATCCTGCAGCAAACTAATAATCGCAATTAGATAGGCATATTTTAGTTATTTTGCGTTTATGCTCAACACAGTAATCAGATTATTGATGCTAATGAAAATCTATCATACAGTCTTCGCATCCCTAGACTATATCAGAGGGACAGTTTTTATAGAAACATAGTTTATGAATAGGCTTTTTATGGTATGAACATTTTTTATATTTAAATGCTTCCTCTTAAGAAATTTAATGAGAATGGAATTATTTCATACATAGTTAGCAACCAATAACTTATACTTGATCACAGCTTCTTGTAAGACATACTTTATTAATTGGGTTGTTATGACTTTCACAATTTCTTTCATTCATATTTAATTATGGAGAAAATATTTAATTAATAATGTTAGTTTTGCACTAAGTTTATAAAAAGAACACCCAAAAAATAAAATACTTTAAAAAATTATACTTAAAATGATGAAAAAACTATTAAAAAATTGACCCAAACTCCTAAAATTTAGGATTTTTAGATTTGTGAATTACAAGGGCAAATTAAAAGTCTATAAAAAATGGCACAAAATTTGGGTTTATTGTTGATGAGGAGAAATTAAATAAAACATGCGATTTTTTAAGTTGATAAATCGATTTCAATACAAAATTAAAATTATTGGACGAGTAAATAAAATCTTAAAAAAATAAAATTATAACTATAAAATTAATTATCACATAAAAAAGAGATATTAAAATTGTGTATTAATTAATTATAATAGATAACTAATGAAATTAATTATTTGTAAATTAAATATATTTAGCAAAAGGAATTTATTACTTTTTCTAAATAATAAATAGTAAGTTTAAAAAATCAAGTTCTTGTAGATTAAAAATCATTTATGAAAATAGTTCAAATAAATCCTGTTTTATAATCTCAAGGAAATAAATTATATTATGATTTAAAAAAGATTTATTAACAAATAAATTTATTATTAGCAAATAAATAAAAAATTAATAATATAAATAGTGAATCACACAAAAATCTTTTACAATTCAAAAAACAAAATTCAGATTTAAAAATATAGTTAAAAATTATTAAATAAATTAAACAAAACATTTAAAAAAATATAACAACTCATATTAATTAATTGCATGAAACTTAAAATATACATAACCGTTTATAACAAAAATATACAAACTTTAATCGATTTTATGATTTAAAATAAATATTTATTAATTAGAGCAGTAAAGCTAATTAATATTAAAAGCTTATCTAATTTGGAGAGAGAAAATCTTTAATGAAAAATAAAGAAATTTAATAGCGAGAAGATAATATTCATAAATTATAATAAGAATTCATAAAATAAAAAAATCTAAATGATTAATTAAGAAATAATTTTTTTAACTTAATTTAAAAAATCTTTAAATAATAAGATTTATGTACTTAAAGAAAAGAACCTAAATATAAACAAAACTTCAATCGAAAAAAATATAAATTTTATAAAAAATATTTTTGATTAATATTTATTAATTAATTAATGATTTTTTTCACTAGCCTAATAAATAATAAATGAGTTTGTTAAGAGATAAAAGTCCAATGTTTATAATACCAACAAGTTTAATCAAATAATAATACCTCTCCTAGATGAGTGTATAAATAAGGCCATATTTATCTTCTTTGATGAAGTAATAAGATAATATATCTTAGTAATCTATTCATGGGAATGATATTTTCATTAAATCATTTGAGTCTCAAAAGAAATTCATTAAAGAAGAATTTTGTTTTAAAATATGTAAATTTATAAAGTTAAGAACTAAAATCGATAGAGTTAGATAATTCATATATCAGACTATAGTTTAAAATAATTATGGTTTATATTAACTTCAAATGGATTTCTAAAGCTAATAACAATAATATTAAATTCCAATAAAACAATAAACTCATTAAGGTAATAATAATGTTGGCTAAAATCATTAAATTAAAATTGATATATTGAAAATGCAATTTTAAATGCAAATGATGGAGAAAAAATTAATGTTTTTTTTTAATTAATTAGAGAAAAAAAATTAGCCAAATGATAAAAATTTATGCAAATAATGTGGAATATCTTTTAAAAATGGAAAACAATTAGGAGGACATATTTCACGAAAACATCCATATTAAAAAAAGAGATTATCTAAAAAGATACAGAAAAATAAAGATTTAGAGAAGGATAGACGAAAATATTTTCAAATTTATAAATGATTAAATAAATTCTTATTAATTATTTTTAATATATATATATATATATTATATAATACTTAATTATAATCGGTTATTATTCAAATGAAATCCATAGAAAGGATATCTAAATTCTCATAAAAAATGTCTTCCCCGAATAAAATCTCTTTACAACCACGTATATAAATAATAGATACAAGACTTAAAACAATATAGGATAAATTTACAGATAATATAGCCTCATACAATAAAAAATTGGCTTTATTGAAGGATTAAGCATTTAAAATATCAAAATAAATAGAATCATCAAATTAATATTATATCAACTCTATACAACAAAAATAAAGAGAAAAAGAGGAGATAATTAATAAATTTAAGAATAAGCTGGAATATTAAATAGTTCAAAGAAAATAATCATAACATCGGGTTATTAAATACATGTAAGAAAAAATTTCTTCACTGATAAATTAATTATCAAACTAAAATAAAAACAGAATTTAAATTTCACATCAAATACAATAAAAAATTTAAAAATAGTTTCCTAGATTAAGTGAAATAATTTATTTATCTAAAAAAGAAAGAGAAGAGAGAGATCATTAAAATATGAAGAATATTGGTTAAGAGATAAATAAATGCAGTTAAGCTTTATTTTTACAGAAGAAAAGTAGATAGCGGACTTAAGAAAAGATATATGATATGATTAAACAATTAGCAAATAAAATTAAGATTTAATTATAAGATGAACGTAAAATCAGATAAGACAGTCATAATACACTTTTATAATTGATAGAAGAAACATGCTTAAAAGTATAATGCAATTCATTATGATTCTATTAATTAATAATTATTTATTTATGTAATTAAATTCATAGATAGGAAATGTTAAAAAAAATTTATTTAATTCGATGGTAGACATTTGGGATATATAAATTTAATAGCAAGAAATAGAGACTGAAATTAGATCATAAATAAATATAATAAATAAATAATATTTATATGGAAATGATTCCCTTTTTTAGAGTGATAGTTAAAATTAAGTAAAAATTGTGGTTTAATCAGAATAAACGTAAAATATATAAAATATATAAAATACATAAAAAAGATAAAACACATAAAACCTAAATCTATACAATAGTGTTAAAAAAAATAAAAAATTGTATTTTTCAGATTCTGATTAATAAACTTAATAATAATTGAAAAATATATTAACTATATAGAAATAGAAAAAATAGTAAAAATAATAGAAAAGTGTAATGTAATTAATATACCATTAAGGAAATTCAATAATATTATTAAATAAAATAATAGGTAATAATTAAAAAATACAATGTAAAATTTAAAGATAAAGATCTATATTTAATTGTTTTATGCCTTATTATAAACTGAAATCTTTGCACACTAATTAGAATTTATTGACAGCTAAAAAATAAATCTCACCAATTGGATTAAAAATAAAATATAATATTACTAGAACGTAAAAAAATTGTACTTATTAAACATTTTTAGGTACATTGGAATAATATAATAAAGTATATATATATAAAAATAATAAAGGAATTAATTAACTTATAATTTATTATAATAGATAAAAGAAATAAGAGAGAGGACCTAGAAAGATATAAGTATAAGTATAAAATGGATTAAAATTAATAAATAAATAACCAAAATGGAATACAAAATTAAATTCATATATTCTAAATTTTTAAAATAAAGTAAAATTAGCCTCAATAAAAAATTTTATTTTATATGAAAATTAATCAAAATTAAAAAATAATATGATATTTGGAAGAATTGACAAAAATCTATTTTATTGTTAAATTAATTAAAAATTATCTTTGATATGGGGATTTGCTATAGCTTTATCCTCATTCGATTTTACTTTAAATTGATTAAATATATATTTAATAAACTATAAATAATAATGATCATTCAATATGTTTGATATTTTCATATTTCTAAAAGAATAAAGTCATAAATTTATAATAATGCCATACATCTAAAACTCCACAAATCTCTCTTACACTATGCATAGCAAATTGACAAATTCCAATATCAATAGTTCTAATCCCAGTTTTGGAAGAAACAATCGGACCAATAGTACTTCCACAAGGTGATTAATTCCTTACAATAAATTACTGTAAAGGAACTTAACTTCCACATATTTATTTAAATATTGAAATAGTGAATCCATCAGTTGCATACCTCATATTAAGATTAATTTTGAAAACAACTCCTTTATTAATTTAGATTTTATGATTAGATTAATGTTTCTCTGAATAATTAGGATGTATTCCATGCGCCATATCAGCTGACACAATCATTGATCTTCTAATTGCTTGCTAAAAACTATCATCATTTGCTCCCTTTGATAAGGCTTTCCATGATCTTGATAAAAATTATGGAAGAAAGCAAGAATCTGCACCTTGCATTGAAGATGAACCAATTTATTAATGATCGAATAATAATGCTACATCTATATATTTACCTTTATTTTAAGTTAATGTTATTGCCTCTATTGCACAAAATGAACTCATTAAATTGTCAAGTCTTGCTCCAGATATGAAATCTTATTGAAAACCTAATAAAGTAGGTTGTTGGGAATCATAAAATGATAATTAACATTATTTAAGTTGTTATGGATTAATATCTAAATCTTTAGAAATCAATGTAACTAATTATTTTCCATATTTGTATTATATTTCACATTTAATCTATTCTTACTTTTACATCATTTCTTTTTTATGCAATTAAGATGATGAAATAGGTCTTAACTGAGAATCTTTATTAATACTATCTTTATTTCTTTAATCTCTTAAATGTATAGCAAGATGAGGAATTCTCATTAATGGTCTATTAGACGCCCATATTTTTGTTGATAACTATTATTTATTTTTATAGACGATTCTTCCAGCTAGCCCTAGATCCCTATCTAGCCAAGTCCCCCACAGTCCTCCCCCGTAAGTTGTCACTTGGTGACTACCTAATGACGAATCTTTTATTTTACTATGAGGGGCCAATTTAAGAACTGGGCTATCAGTATGCGCACCAATTATTTTAAAAGCACCTTATTTGCAATTAAATTTTTACCCTATTTTAAAAGCGATTATAGTTGCTCCATTTCTTGAGTAGAAATATTTTTTTCCTGATTAAATATTCCACGATTATGTTTATTTAAGTTCTACGAAACCATTGTTATTGAGTATTTTTTTGCATTAGTCTACAACATGATAAGGAGAAGGACATTTACCTAAAAATTAAATGAATCTTTTAGATATTTTTTGACTATTTTTTAATAATTAAGTCATTATAATAATATATAATATTTATTAAAATAATAAAAATATTAAATTTGTCAATAATAATATAATTAAAAAGCAGAATGCTAAATTTTTATTTGTTTTTATTTTATCAAAAAAGAAGTATTAGTCAATCTAATAAAAAATAAATCAAAATAAATATTTATGATATTTTTTATATTCACTTGAGATTACTAGTATATAAATTTTATACTATCATTTTAATATAATAAAATTTTTTCTCAAAAAACTATAATATTATATATAATTAAATAAAATATGATATGAGATAATTTTTAAATAATTATTTAGGACTAAAGATTAAATTCTAAAATATATTATAAATATAAAAAGTTAAATAATATATATTGATGTCACTGTCACTCAAGACCAATAGGCTAATGAAGGTTCTCTTGGGAATTTCAATTCCTCAATACAAAGAATTGTTCCATTTTAATAAGCTGTATTATTGATATAGGGCAAATTTTAAAGAGCGGGGCCTTGCCTAACTCTTCCATACTTATCATAAACAGAGCCATGACAAATACAAACCCATCCCCCAAAAGCTCCTAAATAAGGTATTGGTATGCATCCAAGATGAGTACAAATAGCAGAACAGACTAATATTTTAGTATTACTACCTTAAGACAAGAATACTTCTTTCCCTTTATCAAGTAATGTATCTGCAGAATATTAATGTTCTTCTTGATGTATTTACTATTTAGTTAATCTTCTTACAAAAACGGGCATTCCATTCCATACTATCTGTAAAACTTAAGATGGAGGTAATTAGGATATATCTACTTACATGTAAGTATCTTTATCATATCTCTTCCAACCGTTTAGTCTTCCTATCACAGACATAGCATATAATCTAGCGAAGGAAAGCAACGCCCCATAATAAATTGCTCCTAGGGTATATAATTGCGTTTTTTTTATTTATGGTTATTATTCGTTGTATGTACGATTTTAGTCGAACCAATTATCCACATCTGACTGCAAATCTAGATTTTCACCGAAATTGCCAGGTCGTGACGGAGTAGCAAAAAATTTAGCTTTTTAATTCACTTTATGTGTTCCTTGCAATGACTCTGATACTCTTCTATTGTAATCATTAATGAAACCCATATTACGTATATCTTGTTATCAGATTTACTCATGTGAAGTGTTCTCTTAGTTATGTTAATAATAGGTAACATAAATAATATAAATAATCAATAAATGATTCAATCAATAAGTATTTATATGTGTAAGTCATTGATAGATTAATTATTGAAGTTTTTAGTTTTACGTCTTTAATTTATAGTAATATGTGAATAATTGATCTGCTTATTCTATCAACTTTATTTAATTTGAATATTAATTTGGATTTAGATTTTATTTATTTTATGCTTGTAATTTTCTTTTAGATCGACTTCTTTATAATTTCTTTTTAACGTATTAATCTGTTCTTTAAACAATTGAACAAATTTTCAAATTTTTTGCTTTGCTTGTAATTTTTGGTTTAAACGTACAATTTTTTAATTATCTTTATACTGACGTCAAAGCTCTTTACTTAGTTCTAACAAGTCCAACAAACCCAAATAAATCTCTTTTTTTCTTCTTCTTTTATTTAAAGCATTAAGTAAATATAGTTTATAAGTTTTTTTCTTATGATATAAAAGATTAATTCATATTTTAAAATTAACGATAGAACTTATTAATTATTAATAATGAATTAAGAGTATTATAATAGATAAGCGTATTTATTATCATAATAATAGAAAATATCATTTGTAGATGATATACAGATTATTTAATAAAAGTTTTCATTAATGAATTGGTTCAAAGGAAATAAAAAAGAGATTATAGATTAAGAAAATAGTATTAAATTTATTGAAGTAATTAATCATAATATTTTTATAATTGTAGGAAGAAGAAAATTAACACTATATTAAGCTAATTCAAATTCAACTTCACTTTATATAAAATAACTTAAAAATATATATTTAGACTACAATATATGTAATATCAGCATTTAAAAATCATCAAATAAAATACTTATTAATGGAAATCATATACTATCCATCTATAATTATAGTCCTAAAAGAAAAGATATATAAAGATTGGTATATAAAAAATATAATTAGATTATATCTTGTGCCATTTTCCATGATAATATTTGTATTGCTTGTATATTCAATCAGAAATAAATGTCTTTTTTTGATATAAAAAATCTTTAGTAGAAGAAAGTATATTAATTAGGAAATAAAATATTTAATATTAAATTAATTAATAATTATGGATTGACAGGTATTATCTATACTAAAAATGAGAAACTATTCATAAGAATAATTAGATTTTAGGAAAATTAGTTTATTGTTGGAGATTAGTAATTATTATGTGAAAATTATTAAAAAATAAATTATATTATCTAATCAGAGATTATTTTATACGATGATTAAACAATATTCTCAAATATGGCTAAATAAGTTATCATGTTTCATAAAGTTTTTGGTAAATTTCAACCTGCAGACAGTATTTTTTCAAAGCAAAATGGAAATATTTATTTTCATATTGATAAAGCTATTTTAATGTATAAAAATCATATTGAAATATTTAATATTGCAAGAAAATAAAATAATTTAAAGATCACTGTTGATCCTTTTGATTATATTAATAATTTCAATGTTTCTGAGAAAGTTATTAACTTAAAAGCTTTATACTTATGTAATTCGCTATTATTATTTTATAAAAGTAGTGATTAATATAAGCAAAATATAACTTTAAATATATTTTCTGCAAATAAAGTAAATCTCACTTAAAAGATTGTTACAATGAATAGTAATAATATAATGAATACAAATTAAATTGAGTTTCTAGCTAAGAAAATGAATATTGATAAGAAAATTCTTTACACTATTTTATGGAAATCTTCTGATAAATAATTTAAAGATATTCTAGATAAGATTGTTAGAACTTAAGATTATTCATATATACGTAAAATTATTAAATAATTTATAAAGGTTAAATCTGTTCCTTTATAAGTATTAGTCAATTTATAGGAAAAAATAAGACCTAATTTAAATCAAATTAATTCAGTAAAATCTTTGAAACAATATTTTAAATCTAAGTGTTTAAGTTTAAAATATGATTTTTTTTATTGTGATAATTAAAAAATTTTAATGGATTTTAAACAATATTAATAAATTAGTTAAATCAATTTTATTAAATTATTTATTTAATCTATTAAAAATAATAAACTCTCTAAACAAATTATTATTAAAAATATGAGATTAGTAATAATTGAGAATTATATATCAATAATTAATTAAATTATAAGAGATTAGGATTTAGAATATTTAATATAACAAAAATTGTAATTTTTACCAATCGAGAGCGATTTTTGGGAAGAAGTGACTTAATAATAATGGAATAATTACCCAAATCCTGTAAATATGAGAGATATTAATTTTATAGAATATTTTATTTAAATATACAGTACAGAATGGTTTAAATGGAACAAAATTATCAAACATAATTATTTATTCAATAAATTTAAATAATATCAATAGTTGTTTAATTCATTAAAGCATTAAAAAGCATTTTATATTTTTATAAGTCATCTTTATCTTTATGATAAGAGAGGAGAATTAAATAAAATAAATTCAATTTTATAGAAATTATACATTAATTATTAATTTTTCTTTCCAAAGCATATTTTTAAAAAAGTTCATATTTATTATAAAGTATTTGGATTATTGAAAAATAAATTAAAATTAAGTTTGTTATGGGAATAATTTTTAGCTTTGAAAGATTAATAAATAATTTCTTTTATAATTAAATCTGACAATAAAAAAATTTTATTGAATTAATATAGGTAGATTTATATATTATAAAATTAATAGTTTTTTTATTAATCTTTTAAAAATTTCTTTTAAAGTGATATTTCTACTCTTGCTGATTTATTATTCATTTTAAGGGAGATTAATATTAAAGCTAATAGTAGTCTAATATAAAATAAGCAATTTTTAAATGTAGTATTATAAGCTATTAATTTTAAAATTAAATTAAAAGATTATTAATAGATAAATCTAACAATTAATTATTTATTGAACATTTAAATATAATAGGAATAATTATAAAAAATAAAGAAAATTTTATAAATTAAATAATTAAGTACTTTTTTTAATATTATGAATTGTTAGTATACTATTGATCAAGCTTAAAGAATGGGTTAATAATTAATAAAAACATTAACTTAAAATTATTTATAAAGTTAAATTTAAAAAGGTTCTATATAAATTTGTTAAAATTTATTTTAATTATAAAAACCTATTAATTTCCTTAACATAATAATTTACATTAGTTAAATAATAGATATTAAAGTAGATTAAAATCGAATTTTTCACATTTATTTTAAAAAGTTATTATAATATTAGTAAATTTAGATTGTCAATACTCTTCTTTAAGATTAAGTTGATAAAGATTATTAAATATAATAAAATTGGATGTAAAGTATAATTAAGTAAATAGTTTATTAAATGTATTAAAAAAAAGCTAATTCTCCTTAATAAGTAAGTTAATACATTTACAAATTATTAAAATTTATTTAATCAACATAATTCAAAAGTAATACAAAAGCTCAATTAAGATATTACAAACTAATATCTGGTTTAAAAGAAACTGATAAAAATCTTACAATTCCTTTGCCTAATTCATTTTCTTATCTATAATAAATATTAAATAAGCAAACTAACTAGACTATAAAGCAATTGAATATATATAAATTGGCAAAATGTTTAATTAAAATCAAATCACATAACATAATTAAACCAATATCATTTACAAAAGTTAAAAATAAGGAAATATTAATAAAACTTATGAAGATAGTTATATTTAGATTAATTTCATTAAGTGATTGGGCTTAAGCTTGTAATAGAATTAATTAATTATTTTAATTTGGAAATAATCATTATGACGTGGCATCTTATTTTATGATTTCTATAGGAGAATGGTTACCAATTATTTATAGAATTAAAATATCTAGATTTACAATAAAAAATATTTAAAATCCTAAATTGATAATAAATTTTGGAAGAAAAATTATCTAATAAATTTCGTTATAATAAAGAAAAAAAATTATTTGTTCGACTACTTAATTCAATTTATTATTTAATTTTAATAGTAAATATTTAAATAAAAAGAATAAAAGTATAACTTAAATTTAGATAAATTAATAAATATAAGTATTTTTTGAGAATCTTAGAGAGGAAAAATTAATTGGAGATTCTTAATACAATTATTTATTTTATTGCTTATTATTAATGAATTAATAAACTGCAAAATAAATATTTTTACAGTTATATTCTCAATTTAATTTAGAGAGTATCTAATTTTTATGTATTTAAATGAGTAAAAATAATCTTTTTAATAAATTTGAAGTATTACACTTTATAACTAAATGTCTTATTTATTAGGGCTGCAAAATTATAGATTAGGAAAAAATTATTAATTAATACGATTTTTATAATTCTGAAAATTAATTAAATTTTTAATTTATTAATATTTTTTTGTAAAGATTAAATTAAAAAGGGAAATATAATCTACGATAAAAAATAGATTTCTTTACAAATTTATAAATTAATAATGAAAAATAATAATCTTCATTTAAGGATGAAATTAATTTAAATAATAATTAAATAATTCAAAATTTATTTAATTGCTTTGAAAGAAAAATCGATAAAAAATTAAGAAGAAGAAGTATGATTCCTATAAATTAGAGTTAATTAAATAAAAAAATATTATCGAAATAATTCTTAAAAATATAAAATTATTATAGTATAGTTTCTCCATCACACAGTTCTAGAAATAACAGTATTAAAAATATTAGTAATAATAAGGATTAAGAATAATAATAAAATTAAATAAATTATCCATTTTATAATATAAAATAATAAAAATAGAAAAGTTATTAATAAAATAGATAAAATTAGTCATAAATACAATAAATTTAAATTTAGATTTAATATCATAAAACCAATTATTAATTTATTAATGATAATAAATTTTAGAATTTATTTAAATAAAAAGTAGATAAAAAATAATTTTCTTCTTCAGATATAAAATATAATAAAGAATTAATCAAAAAAGGCGAAATACATTATAAAGACTAATAAAAATAAAAAAAAGTATAAATTCCTTAAAAATAATAAAATATAGAAATATAGAAATTAAGATAATAATTAAAATCTATCAATAATTAATAAGTTCAAATATAATTTGTAAAAAAAGATTACATAATTTAAATTGATAATTAAATAATATAAAAAATCCCTAAATAAACAAGTAAATTTTTTATTTAATATATTTAAAATCTAATATTATAATAAAGTTAATAATTTGCATACATTAAATAATTTCTTTAAATTTTTTATCAAAAAGCATCAATGTCAAAGTATATTTAATTTGTTGATAAATTAAGATTAAATTTTGAATCTATTAGTAAATCAGTAGATTCTAAAATTCTTAAAATGTTACAATCTGCAAATAGAACTCATGGAGATATAAACATGAAAAAAATATTCTCAAATAATTTTATTTATCTCAAAATTAATGAAACAAATCCATAGAAATTTCTGAAAAAGATTTATCATAGTATTAAACCTAATTTAATCTAAATTGTTAATGAAACAAATGTATTTGCAATCAGCAAAATAATGTTTTTTTCAATGAACTTTTAGAAACGATATTAACATAAAATATTATTTTATTATATTGAAAAATTAATAATAACTTATTTGGAAACTGATTTATCATAGCAAGATGATATTATGATAGAATAAAAAATATAGGCATTAATATGTAAAATTCCTTTACCATTTATCTTAAAGAAAATATAAAAATTGAAACCTTTATTACAAGGAAAAAAGAAAACTCAGATTTACGCATGTATTAAAAATTTATTATTAAAAAGAGCATAGGCACTAAATTATGATCAAGATGAAATTGAGCAAAAAATAAGTTAGTAATAATTAATTGAAAATTGATATTTATTATATATTATTATTATATATGATATTACACTTTTTGATTTTTGTTGTGCATATATCATTATAAAAGCATATTATACTGAATGAAGGTATTTAAATTTATTAATAACCATAAATAACATTAAATAAAGAATTAAATAATAGTTGCATTAAAAAGGATAATAAAATATAATTCGATAACTTTATTAATACATTTATTTAATGTAATCAATATCAAAAATATCTTTTTATTCTAGTTATCATAATAATATCAGTATTAGTAATCTATGTTAACAAATCATAAATAAAGTTTATTTAAAGCTTAATTAAAATGTTTATATTAAAGATTTTTACAACTGATAATAAATACGATTCATTGATTTTATTGATGGGATATTGAATATATAGATATATAAATATATAAGTCATAAGTAATAAATTAATTAAAGTTTATTGTTCATTTCTTTGCTTCTTTTTTTATTTTATATTAATCTTATTTCTTTGCCTCTTCTAATTAATTTTTATCTATAATTATCTTCAACTGATTGATTTCTTTTGACCTTTTTATTTAATTAACATTATTAACGATTATTCATCTTTAAAATTTATCGAAATTTCAATACTTTATTATTTATTTTTTTAATTGAATAACTTTTAAAAATTTGGTATGAATTTTTTTTAGTTGTCCAATAATTATCCTTTTTGATGCTCATTGTGTCATATATAAATTTATTTAGAATTTCGTCTTTTTTTAATTTATTTAATTTCATTATGAAAATAGATATTCTAGAAAATTAGAAAATTAAATGGCTTAAATAATAAAATAAATATTTAACAGTACAACTTCTTAATAAATCATAACAAATTAGAAATCATAATTGCCTTTAGAGTAAATAATTAAAACGAATTAGAAATAATTTGGAAATATAAATTCAATAGTTAAAGAGATAAAATAAAAAACTAGAAGATTTATACGAACTCTAATTCGTAAAGAAGTAAAAATCATTAAAATTGAAAATTGGCAAACTTCAAAAATAAACATAATTTAATTATGGGAAAGCATTAATTACCAAAAATAACTAATAACATCAAATATAATTTATTAAATTAGTTAATGATATTGAATTTGCAAGAAGTAGAGATTTTATTTAATTAAATAAATAATTAAAATAAAATAATTTGCACCTCAGGTCTAAAATTATTTATTTAGAATAGGAAAATAATAATTTTAAATAATGTTTAGATTAATTATCGAAAAGTATATAAAAAAGAAATATAGAAATTCGTAATTTTGAATTAAAAGATAACTAAAATTGTCTAATAAAATAAAAATTATAGAATGAAATAATAAATATGAAAAATTAAAATGATTAATTGCAAATAAAATTAAAAATTACATAAAAATAAAATAATTAATTACTAAATGAAATGCAGAATACTTATTGCATTAACTAAAATAATGGTATAAACGAGTAATAATAAATGAATAAAGAAAATATATTAAAAACAAAATAAAACTGAATTAAATTAATTTTTATAATAAATGGTATTTTTAAATCCTTGCAGTTTTGCAATAAATAAATGGCAAGATATTCCAATAATCTAAATACGTAAAGGAATAATAGCATAAGTAATGTGCTGTTGGTTAATTTACCTTCTATTACAAATAATCCTTAAACTAAAATACAAATATAAATTTACTTAATAAAACGTATTAAAATTACCTTGGAATAATCGTACACTCAAAAAAAATAGTTCTTTCTTAATTTGCATACATAGTATATCTATTGGATTCATACTCCTCCATAATCCATTTGCTTCAGGCTTAGGTATTGCCTGGGTCCATTTTGGAATATTCCTCATTTATACTGGAGTTTGGATTAAGGGACTTGTTAGACTGGCCAGGGTGTTCTATGGACTTACTCAAATCATTAATGTATGGATTATTATTACCGGATTGACAGGTATTAGATTTTAATATGCAGTCAGTTAAAATCCAATTGTTTGTTTATCTTGATAATAATATGTTTATACATATATATTACTATACATAATAAATAAAGAATATGTAAATGCAATCAATATAAAATATAATAATATATTTATTAAGTTTTTTTATTACATATTAATAACGACATGTTTTAATACCTTCGTTAGAAATTATACGACCCTTTATGGAAAACTATAATCCGGCCTCCACGCTAACATTATCTAATAAAAGATTTAGGGCCCATTAAATTCAAAATACAAAACTAATACTTTAAAAGGACAGACTTCGGTGTCTGCAACAATTAATCAGAAAGGCTTGAATGTTCTTTATTTTCAGCATTAAACAATAAAACAGGTGCGCCATGTATATTAATGTTGCATGGTAATTCGTCTTCCAGATTAATTGCATTTAAACATATAAAGTCAATTTTGACGCAGGGATATTCACTCTGTTGTTTTGATTTCAGTGGGTCAGGACTATCATAAGGTCATTTTGTAACATTAGGTCATCATTAAAAAAACGATGTGAAAGTAGTCGTTAATAAATTAAAAGAGAAATATGGAATTACTGATATTATTTTATGGGGAAGAAGTATGGGAGCAGTAACAGCTTTATTATATGCTGCTAATGATAGTTCTATTAAATGTTTAATACTTGATAGTCCTTTTGCTGACCTTTAACAATTAATATATTAGCTTGCGGGGAAGTATGTTCCTTTGCCTACTTTTATTTTAAGTTTAATATTGTCTACTATAGCAAGTACTATATATTAAAAAACGGGGTTAAATATAAGTTAACATAAACCTATTAATAAATTAAGTGGCATTAATATTCCTGCTTTATTTATATCTGGAACTGATGATAAACTTATTCATCATAAACACTCTTAAGATTTGTATAGT
>NW_028292056.1:0-13666 GCF_963383615.2 Lipophrys pholis | reverse complement strand
CCCAAACCCCAAACCCCAAACCCCAAACCCCAAACCCCTCTTAGAAAAAATTAATTAATAAATTATAATGAGTTAAAATAATAATTGAGATTTGGAATAATAGTTACCTATAAAAACATTATAAAATTAAGGAAGTTTTAAACTGATTAAAGATTATATTTCTTAAGAAAATAACAAAGAGTAAAATATGAGCCAGCTTTCCTTATAAAAGATACCCTGCTAGAGAGAAAGAGAAAAAAAAGAAATCTCAGATATAGTAGAATCAATGACCTAATTAGAATGAGAGAAAAAAATTAATTAACAACATTAGTAGTAGTAAGAGTCCGCTTAGCTGTTAACCATACAGTCATAGATACATCTCCAAGATCCTAATATACTGATGAAGAATGAGTTCAATTTCAATAGTTCTTACTTAGACTCTTTAAAAGTAATAAATAATTAAAATATGGTAAATTATAGAAAAATAAGCAATTAGCAAACTAAGAAATAAATTGAGAAGCTAAACCCAACTGAGGACTTATAATTGATTAATTAAATTTGTCTTAAAAGAGATTTTCTTTTTGCAAATTTGAACAAATTTAATTTCTAAGAAATGATTTAGGATTGTCTAGTAAAGATTCACTATGTGTAATAGCAAAATAATAATTACATTTTGGGCTTTATTAAGAGTATTATTAAGGGTGAATAATATTCTTACATGAATAAGTAAATGGATATTTACTTCACTATTAATATCAAGTAGGATGTTGACTGGACAGTCCAGATGCCGAGTATCTCCAATAAGAATATCAATGAAAGAGAAATTTTTATATTTATTGATGATTTCAATGATGATAATCGCATTAGTAAAAATTATATGATGTAGAAAAATGAAAATTTAGAAAAATTAAAAAATTACAAAATGACATTCAATGATAAGCTAAAAATTATTAATTAAAAATTATAAGAGATTTCTTTGTTGAATGGAAAATTTAATAGAATTTAACAAAAAGAAATTTTAGAATAAAAGCTTATATTATTAATAGAGAATAATAAGGATGATAAAAATTAAGAATCTTAATAAAGACATATAAAAGAGATATAATAAATAGAATAATAGATAAAGAAGATCAGTGAAGAGTTGTATAAAGAAGAAAGTAGATAAAAAACATTAAATACAAAAAAAATTAACAAACTATTAAAGAATTAGTAAAAATGAAAAAATAATTTTTGAGCGAAAATAAGCTGAGCCCATTAACATGTGGAATATGGACTATGAGGAAATTTAAAAAATAGAAAATTAATCTTTGATTTAAAATGTCATTCAAAACTGTTAGAAATAAGAGAAGATAACTACAGAAGATATTGTTAAAAATTTTTGGAGAAGTTTTAGGATGATTTCGAATTTGAAGAATTGAAAGACTAATACATATAAAACTATTATAAATATATAATGATTGAAAAAATAGAAAAATAATATTAAATCTATAAATAGAATATAATATTAGATATAAATTATAAGTCTCTTGGAAGATCTGTTAAGATAAACAATGAAAAAAAATATGAGTTATTTTATGCATTAAATATTAGTAATGGCTATGTATATCTAAAATAAGCATATGGGGGGGAAGAAGAAAGAAAAAAAATAAAAAAGTATAAACTCAATAAATTAAGTATTTTAAAATAAGTAATATTTAAAGAGGAAAATATAATAAAAGTTATGATGCAGATTATTTATTATTATTTTATAAAAGATTAAAATAAGAATGATAAATGATCTCTCTTAGATCTTCTTAGATGTTTATTTATAGAGTAGAGTAATAGGATAAGTTTTTTTAATAAAAAGTTAATTTCATATATGAATTGTTTTCTTTCTTATCAAATTAAGATGAATTAATACTTCAAGATTATATAGAAAAGATTTATAACATCTAATAGGATATTAATATTAAGTATCAAAATAATATATTATTATAATATGATAGTAATGTATTAATAAAAAGATAAAAATAAATATTTAAACAATTAATAATAACTTTAATGAATAATAAAAAAGAAGAAAATTTTAATATTATATGATTCCATAAATTATTAAAAATATTTACTAAGCATATCTAAATAAGAATTTTATTTAATGATATTATAAATTTTATTGTTAAAGATTATTCTAAAAAATATAAATAATTTTTAGTCGACTCAGAATTTATTATTATTAAAAGAATACAAAAAATAACTCTTTAAATGATCATTATTATAATAATGAAAAAAAAAATCAAAATTTTAAAAAATTTTAATTTGAAATATTCTTTAAAAATGATGACTAATAAAATATTTAATGATAAGCTTATTAAATAGAGGAATCTTCTTTTGAAACAATTTCTTATTCATAGTAGAGTAATAACATACAATATAAAAGTATTCATTTTAAAATATTTAATAATATAATATAAAATAATTAGTCTTTAAAAATGATTTATAATTCATATAATATAAATTAGATAAAACAAGAAACTATAAATGATATATAACAACTAAGCAACTAAAAAAATACTAAAAAACTAATCATATCAAAATATTCATATAAAAATATTAGAATAATAAAATAATAAAAAAATATCATTTTCACTTATTAATTCTAAATATATAAATAATATAATAAGAGAAAATAAACTTATGAAATTTTCTAAAATTTACAGAAAAATAAAAAATTTAAAATAATATAAATATCAATAATCTAATGATAATATAAATAAAAGAATTAGTAAATTTAATCTTATTAATTTAATTACACTATACAATAAAGCAGTTAATAAAATCCTTTAAAGATAAATAATTTAAAAAAACTTTTACTATAAAAAGATAAAGAAAAAATCTTAAAATAATTTTTTTTCAAAAACAAATAAAAAACTTAAAAGATTTTAATTTACTATAAGATATATAAAAAAAACATAAAAATTATTAACTGATAAATCTCAATTCAATCCTCATCAGAGACTTCAAATAAACATTATACAAAGAAAATAAATAATCATTAAAATTATATTTTATATAATTTAATATTTCATTAATATTTATTTTACTTAAATCCAAAGTATCTATTTATCTTCTTCTTCTCATATTATTTCTAACTTTTAATATCCTTTTAAATATCAAAGGAATACAGATCAATATCCCCATTATCCTTCCCCACAAGCAAAATTGGAAAAACCTTAGAAAAAACAAAACTTTTCTTCTTAGCTGAATTTTTCTCTGGCTCCTTTATAATAAACAAGGGATCGAAATTCTTGACATCAAAATCCCAATACTCTAGTCTATTATCATCAGTTATTATAATGAAGGAAGTTGCATTAAAAGGATTCCATTAAACATCAATTATCTAGTCAGTAGTTTAAGTACTTTTCAGCACCAAAAGACTATTATTGTTTTTCAAGTTCCAAATTCTCGTAGACCAATCAGAAGAAATCGAAATGAAAAAATCAGAGTCAAAGGGATTGCACTGAATTTTATACACTGGGCCTGTGTGACCCACGTAAGTATCCAAATACTTCTCCTTGTAACTCTTAGAGCATCAGTGTATATAATTATCATCAGTCGATATGAAATAGATATTTTTGTCTTTTTAATGGAATTCAATACATAGACCACAGCTTAGTCTAAAATTTGAATTATCGTCTTCTTATCCTTCTTAGCTCGGTTAAACTTTATTAATTATCTTAATCTCTGTGACTTCTAAGTTTTTCTTTAAGAACCATTCATAAATTTTCGAGTCTTAGGATACTGTAATAAGAGTCTCTTTAAAATTTTCCTTATTTTCCTTGCTGATCCATTTAAGCATCCAAATTGTATCTATGTGCCTGACTTCTTCCTCCAAAGATGTCTTAATAAGAGGTCTAAGAGACGGGTTATTAATATCGAAGATGAACAGCTGGCCGTCCTTGCAACCGCAGGCAAACAGATTAGATTGCTGTTGGGCGAATTGGATAGTGCTGACCCAGGATTTGAAATGAATGATCTTCTCTGGAAAGATATTATTTTTTAAGGTCCAGAGACAGACAAGACCTTTGCTTAAATCTTACTTCTTTCCATAGGCGACAATGAATAAGTCAACATTTGTATTGTTGAAATCGATTTGGTTGATCTGATAGTCCTTAGTCATTTCACAGGAAAAAGAAAACATAAATCACAGCTCCTTTTTTTACTCCTTTTCTTAATCCTAGGCATTTATTTGATTATTTTATTTTATCATTTTCGTGTAGTTCCTTATAGAGTAAAATTAGCTATTGAATATCTTTAAATTGATATTCTTTAATATGATGTCAGCCTTCACTTAAAACCATCTGCTATTATAAAGATTCTTTTCATTTGTACTTTAAAGAGATTTAAAAAAATGTTTAAAAAAATCCTACTTGAAACTTTTTACCTGATTATCTATAAAAGACTGTATGTTATCATTAAAGATGATCATATTTTCATTTTTAGATATTTAATTTATATTTTTGGTCTTTCAGAAGCTCGTTGTATTGTTAATTTTCATCGTCTGCAGTTTTTGCATAGTTTGAAGCGTAGGTATTTATTTAGAGTTCAGCTAGAGACTATTATTCTCTAAATCCGAATTGGTATTATTTCCCTGTTTTTGTTAGACTTGCTTACTTTCTTACTCAGCATTCATGTTTTTTATGATTTTCATATTCATCTGCAAAAATTAAAAATCCTAATTAATATGAGAGAATGGATTCATTATTTTATTTTCCAAATTTTCATTTATTTCTTTTAAGTATGAGTTGAATATTTTTTCTGATTTTTCCTATTTATCTTTTTCGCTCTCTTGTTTTATTATATATTCTTGACAGCCTTCATTTTTATCAAAATAATCATTTTCCTGCATTTGGATTTCTTGGTTCATTAGTTCATAAGAATAGGTGAAAATATTCTAAAAAACGAAGTTGTCATTTCCCTTTAAAAAATTGCATTTTTAAATATATTTATTGTTTGCTTCTTTCTAGGTTTAAAGTACTTTCTTATCATCATCGTATATGAATCTTTATTGGTTTTAGAATAGATGTAATGTGGGGCTTTCTTTTAGAGTGAATCTTACAAGATTATTTTATTTTTAGTTTTTTAAATCTTCCTTCGATTATAGTTTCATTAAAATTGTTTAATTTTGAGATGTTTGAGAAGGAGTCTCTTCTTCTGTCTTTTTAATGTTTTATATTTATGAGCTATTTGAAGCATTGTTGATCTCTTCTTCACTTAGATCATTCTGGGAATTTAGTTGGCCATATTTTATCTGTTTTTCTCTTTTCTATTACTCTATGTAATTTAGTTTTTACTACGACAGCTGAGTGAATAGATTAGTAAGGAGTTTTGGAGGATAAACTTTTTTTTATAATTTCTTTGTCTGTTGCAATTGTGAGGTGTTAGAATTGTATTTCTGATTACTTTTTAATTTACAGCTGATTTTTATTCTTTAACAAATATGACTTTTTTTATAAATTATTTACCTTAGAAATATTCTTAGTTTATTACTGCATTATATTTTATAAGGAAAATTTATTAAAAAAATATATTTAAAAGAAAGAAAAAATTATTTAAAAAGAAAGAAAAAATTATTTAAAAAATTATTTAAAAAAAAGAAAAAATAATTAAAAAAGAAAGAAAAAATTATTTAAAAAATTATTTAAAAAGAAAGAAAAAATTATTTAAAAAATTATTTAAAAAATTATTTAAAAGAAAGAAAATTATTAAAAAAGAAAGAAAATTATTAAAAAAATTATTTAAAAGAAAGAAAAAATTATTAAAAAAGTAAGAAAATTATTTAAAAAATTATTAAAAAAGAAAGAAAATTATTTTTTTAAAATTATTAAAATTATTAAAATTATAAAATTTATAAATATAATGTTTAAATATTTGACTAATTTAATGGCGCTACTAATAATTTTTTAACAGATAAAAAACTAATAGTTTATCATCTTTTAATCTATAAGCATAAGAGCTTTAAGTTAAGATAACCACAGCATGTCCTAACTAAGTTTTAGTGACTAACAGTACCTCTCAATAGGCCTCCAATCAAAGATTAGCCTTGAGTTTGGAGTTTTTAAAAGTCGCAACTGGAAAAATAACTTTTACCTTTAATCAAATTCCAATATAGGCCGTGATAGCTGCAGTTATGTCTATAATAATAATAATATTGCTATTGGTGCAGACCTTTGTGGGGTTATTTCATATATGTTGTTGTACAACAAAATTTAAAAAAGAACATAAAAAAAAAAACAAAATTGCCCTTTATATATTATTAGTTTTCATATTGCTATTTACTATTTCTTTCATAGTGGTATTAGTATATCTAAGACTTGTTATCATCAATTCTAATATATTCATGTGCACTATTATCTATCTTCCCAATATTATAGTGAATGGCTAAAAGTCGGACGATCTTTAATTCTTGGGTCTAAATACCCTAATAAATATTATTAATAATTTCAAAGTAAAAGCTTCTGAAATACCAACCTATTAGGCATCCCTCAACAACATATGCAACACCAGCAATATTACTTTATTGACTAATGGAAATGATTTGATTACCAGCATAAAAAATTATAATTAAGGAATATAAGAGTTTGTTCCTACTCTGACTAGCCTTGATACTGAATAAAAAGAAATACCAACAGTAGTAAAAAACATATAAGAAACAGTTATTGATTCTTAAACTAATGTCTCTATTCAGTTGGGTGAGAGTGCAAGTTCTATTTGCAATGCTTCCAAAATAGTAAGCACCAGCTCTACTCCCGTGGCCACTGATATTATAGAGCTCAATTTGCAGACTAGCATGGACCTTCTGATAGACTTCAGCACTATTTTCATAGATCTCTTAAATCCTTTAGTCGATATTATAATATCAATAAAAAAATAACAAAAGATTATCATCATAATACTTATAGTAATAATATGTATAATCATATTATGTTACTATTTCATGACCATAGTTATTTATAGACAGAATAGGAAAAAATCGTGCTATGCAATAGACATACCATGCAGGATTCTTCTGTTTTTCATTATCCTTATATCGCTCATCATTTCGTTAATGACTTTATTCTTTGTCATATTCAATATCATAATAGGGACAATTTGTTAGATCTCCAGTGAAGTAACTATGATTTCGGACTTTGCTGACTACATCCCAATAAATGATCAGTATGTACTAAACTTCATGAATAACTGTATAGGGTCTAATGCCAAGATAGGAAATAGTATTTTTAGTGTAGTAAACACTACCACTGATATAACAGAGAGTCTAAGTCTTTTCAATAGTATATTAGACTACTAGTATATTAATAATAATAGCACTCTTCTTAATGATACTTTAACTAGTATATAGACCAGTTAAACTAATATAACTAATAATATATAAGGAACTTCTTACTTTCATTCTGAGATAGAAAATCAGGTTAATAGTATAAATTCCCTCACTTCAAGCGATAATTACACTTTTAGTTTTATGACGGGAAATGTATCGGGACTTCAAGCTCCCACTGTATTGTCCAATCCAACAAATTATTCTACTGCCTTACAAAATAAATCTTATTATAGTTAGCTGATAGGACTTATTGATTTAGTTAATGCTGCTTAAAACGATAACTATGATAAGATGACTCCTTTATATGCTTAAGTTGCTGATTTATCAAGTAAATTCGCTACGACAAAGACTGACATACAGGCTAACCTTTCTAACTTCGATTCTTACTTTAATAATTTCAAAAGTATCTTCACTGATATTACCTAATACAATTAAGGTTCTTTTTAACTTTTCAATTGTAACATTATGCAAAATTTCTTTTATTATATATAGAATACTTATTGCTAAAACTTTGGAAATAATCTCTATATATTGATGATATTTTTACTCTTGACCAGTTATTTTATGTTCATCTTGAACTGTTTCATATGCTGTCTGAATAAGAGTAAAGGAAAGAAATCAGAGTATGTGGTTGTATAAAAGCAAAATCCTTAATATATTATATTTATTATATTTTTAATATTTAATTAAGGGGTTTGGGGTTTGGGGTTTGGGGTTTGGGGTTTGGGTTTAAATGAGAATATTTTTCAGAATGATTATTTTTTTTTTCTTGTATACTTTCTTTTATGCTATTTATAGAACCCAAATACCGTTTATTGAAGTCCTGTGAAAAATTCAAACTTGAGTTGTCCTTGGTATTATTCGTCTTATATATATTTATATTATTTTCTTAAGAAATATTTAAAATAGAGTTCTTTTAAGAATTCTTATTTATTATATTTTAGATTTCTGTATTGACACTATCTAAGAATTGTTAATTTTCATTTAAGATATTTTTGAAATTTGTTATGTCTCTGACGTTGATTTCATTTTTTATTTCTTTTGAAGGATTTGAAATGATTTACATTTGCTTTTTTTCCTATTTTTGATTTTATTAAAAATTATTTTATGTTTTTATTTGAGTTATGTTTTATTCTCTTCTAATATATTTTCTTAGCTAGATATTTATGCAGTTCCATTTATTCTCTAATTAATCTTTTTGTATTTATTTATCATTTGTTTCATTTAGCAATTTTTAGATATTTACTTATATATTATTAATTTCTTCTTATTAGGAGATAATTTGCTATCATTAGTTTTTTATTATTTTTTAAATTTTTTAATTTTCTATTTTTGTAAATTTTTATTCATTTTTTAATAAATTTTAAATTTGATAATTTATATCATCTTAGAATTAATTACCAGGATTAATAATGGATTTTATTCTTTTTTTATCATTATTTACATTGGTTTAATCTTTTTATTTATTTTTATTTTTTTAAATTAATTCTGAGTTGTTAAACGGTTAAATTAAACCCAATTTGATCAATTTTTCAAATAATAAAATATTTTTTAAATAATATCTGTTTTAAGAGTCATTAGCATTTTTAATATTCAAAAAAAACTAAATCTCCTATATTAAATTGGGATATATTTTATTATCTAATTTTAATTGTTTTATTTTTTTTTTAAATTTTGAAAAATCGAAAAAATTCTCTTATATACTACTTATATTATTTATGTTATCGATAGTTTCTTAATTTTAAATGTTATTTTATTATTTAAATATTATTATAGAATTTAACATTTATCAATTATTGAATAATTTTTAGTTTTAAATGATAAAATCAAAAATTTAAAAAATTAAATTTCTTATTTAGCTATGATTATTTTATATATTCCTCATTTAATTTTAATTATTTATTATATCAATGATATTTTATAGAATATTTTTTTCAAAATTTATCAAAAAAATATCCAACTTTAATTTTATTGATTCATATATAAATTGAAGGCAATTTAATATCAATTTATTATCGCTGTTTAATAATATTATTTTCTTTAAAGCAAGCGTTGATTTTACGCAAAAATCTCTTTTTAAAATACTAATTTTCTTATTTTATATATTTTATAAGAATTTCTTTATTCTTTATAAATTTTTATTATGTAGAAAAATTATCAATTATATATTATCAGAGATCTACCATTATAAATTAGTTATTTTTTTTTTGATTTTATTGAATTATTTATTTACAATTATTTTCATAAGACTATACTATATTGATGAATTCGTCTTTTAAAGATATAGGAAATTTTTTTATAAAATAATATCCAGAAGAAAGACCAAAAATGTAGCTGACTAAACAAGAGTAAAATTGGAATTTTTGGATGGTCTACATTTATTATAAATATTTTAATTTTATAAATTTTATGAATTAAATTTTCTCTTATAATTATTAGTAGTTTTAGACTTTTACTATAAAATATAATAATAAATAATAATAATTTTATTCACAGTAATAATTATTTATGAGTAAAAAAATTATCTAATACAAACTAATATAAGAAATAATAGAATAATTATAAAAGAAGAAATTTTTTTTTTAAAAAAAGAAATTTGAGAACTTTTTCATTATTGTGACTTTTAATGTTTTTTTATTATTAGCTTATTATAGACAAAATTTATATTATTTAATAGGAGTTATAATATCAATTCTTTATTATGTAATTAGATAAATTTATTTAGAAATTTAAATTTAACAATTTAAAATTTTTTTATAAAAAAATAAAGAAAATTTTTAAATTAAATTTAATAAGAATTTCAACGTATAATTATATGATGAAAATATCCAAAGTTATATTTTAAAAAATTTTAAAAAAATCAAAATTTTTAAATTTTAAGAAAAACTACAAAAAACAAAAATTTCAAAAAAAAAAAATTTAAAAAAATTTAAATCAAAAATAAATTTTTAATATCCTAAAACTCTCAAATATTAGATAAATAATAAAATCATAACTAAATAGAGTAAATGAATTTTATCGATCAGTTTGATATTGAATAATAAAATTTCTAAAAATAAAAACATATTTAATAATTTATAACTTATAATTTTTAAGTTATAATTTTTTTTAAATTTATAATGTTTTAATCTACTTATTAATTAATAAATTAAATAACAGAAAATATAAACTATGAGAATTTGTTCATAAAAATTCCATAAAAAATAATCATTTAAAAAGAGCTACTTTACATGTCTTAGTATTTTAATCATTTTTGACTAAATAAAAATGCCAAATTCTGTATAGAACTTTCTTAATAAATAACAGACGAAGAATATTTTACTAATAATCATTTTCATAAGACTTTATTAGAAGATAATTTAGATCTTGACTATAGACCTATTTTTGAATAATATAAAATCACATAATAAAATGATAAAATATAATAATAGATAACCTACATTCATATCTTATTCGATTTAAAAGAGTTTAAAAAATGCTCCTTCTATGCATAGAAGTTTTTAAAGGAAAAATTAAATAACGAAAATTTAAATTTTTTTATTTTTTTCTACATACAATCAGAGTATTAGTATATATAGATTTAATACTCCTTAGATAAAATAAACCAAGATAATAATAGATAATAATATGACTAAATTAACGAACATTTAATAGGTCTGATAGTCTTTTTAGAGGAAAAAATAAATTCTTTAAAAGACATCAACTTATATTTATTATCTAATTTATATAAAGAACTAAAAAGACACCAAGAGTAACTGGATCTTCTAATAAAAACCCTTAATGAGAACCCTTATCTCTAATAAGCCTAGTAAGAACTCTTAAAAATAATACTCAACCATCCTGAGTATTAATTCAATATTCTCTAAGAACTATAAAACCATTGGATGAAAAACTTTATTATCATTGAGTATTTTAATGAAATGATAAAACAAAATCTCTCTTACGAAAAGTATTGCTTTAACCTCACTCTAACTATCTGGATTTTTTTCAATAAATCAGTTTATATAAAAAATCTTCTTGCCCTTATATTGCATAATATGTGCAACTATGATCACTCTATTTTGATATTTTCCGATATCTAAAATTAAGATCCTTTTAGATACGAATCTTTAGATATTTTCTCTAATATCCTATATGTTTAAGAATGATAAAATGAGCTGGGAAGGCTGGCCCTGCAATGCTTCCAAATTGATAAATATTCTTCTGAAAGTTGCTGTATTTTAGGCAATTACTATTCTCTAATAGGAGACCATATGAAGTCTGTAAAATATTTTCAAAAGTCCATCGATCTAGACCCTACCTTCCTATCATCATATACGCTCCTAGGACATGAATATTTGGAACTAAAAAATATAGATAGGGCTATAGACTGCTATAATAAAGCTATAAAGATAAACTCTAGAGATTATCGGGCCTGGTATGGGTTGGGCTAGGCTTATGAGATAGACAGCCACATCGATTTTTCTTTATACTACTTTAATAAAGCTCTCAGTGTCAATAATAAAGACTATAGAATGTGGAACTAAATGGGAATTATATATTAGAAGAAATTAAAATAGGTGGAGGCGACAAAGTGTTTTGAAAAGGCGGAATCTTTGAAGGATTTTAAAGGCATTAGCTTATTTTAGTTAGGAATACTATATGATTAGCTGTTGAATATTGAGAAAACTTTATAGTGCTTTGAATAGGCATTATAGATTAAAGAAGAGTAAAAGATTATCGATAAAGAATATACAGATATGCTATTTTATATGACTTTCTTTTATAAGTAAAATAGATAATTTTAGATGGCTCTAAGCTATGCGAATAAGTTAATTTATTTGGGAGGAGTTGAAAAACAAGAAGCACTTAAAATAGTGTAGGAAATCGATTAGGAAATCATACAGCATTAATAATATATTATTAATATTTAGTGTTTGTTAGCAGGAATATTTTTTTGAAGTTATTTTCGATGTTTCTATTTTTAATACAAATTAAATTATTCTCTTAATCAATATCTAATATAAGAATAATGTCTATGATTTCTTATAGTAATATATAGGAGAGATTAGCATCATTGTCCTCAGTATTTAGTTAGTATAAAATTTTGTTTTTTACCTCTTATAGCTAAAGATCGATTTTTTTTATCTTTTTCTACTCACTTTATGACTTTATATTTATTTATATATTACTATCTTATTCTTCTTAGATTTAATAAACAATAGGTTTTTATAAAGGAATTTTGAATTTCTTTTACAGTTGAGAAGAATTGAAAATTAAATCTCGAAAAATATTTTTTTTATATTTTTCTGCTAATACAAAATCAAAGTTTTGAATTCCTGAATTTTTACTAAATCTAAAAATCTGATATTTTTCTTAAAAAACTCTTTTTATGTTATTGTAGATTAAATCATCATTTAGGATGATAATCTATTATGGATTTATAGCATCAAGAAGGTCTTTAATATTATCTTAATTAAATTAATGTATAAAGTCTTATAATAAGATAAAAGTGCCTGAGTTATATTTTTTTATTTTTCCCTCTTCTTTTAATTAATTATTAATTTATTATATAAATTGATTTTGTTAAATTTCCTATTAATCCTTAATAATATCTAATAAATATTTTAATTGTGATATAAATAATTGTTAACCTATTTTATCATTTTCTATTTTACAGAATAAATTTAAACTTTTTTAAGATAGACTTAGATCTACTTCTTTTTTTGCATTAAATTAAGCTAATGAAAGTATATTAAAGCTCTTAATTAATTCTGTGTTAATAACAAAAGGACTAAAACTATTATAAAATGAGTAATTTATAAGAGTTTGTAAAAGGGTTTTCTTTCCTGAATTTTACTAACCTAAGATCAAAGTAGTAGGAATCTTATTAAGATCAAATTATGAATTCATTCTTTGCTACTCTATTAAGAATGATAGCTACAAAACTTTTTTATTAAAATTATCAAAATCCTCTATAGTATAGTAGTTTATATCTTTGATATTTTTTGGTTTATGCAAAAGAAGCTCAGAATCAAAAAAAGCAAAAACTGAAATTGATTGTTTTCTATTATCGATTTTGTAGAAGTTTTATATGAGCAATTTTTAACCTAAATAAAGTGCTTGGCCTTTTATAGGCTCGATGTATATATAATCTGTGAATTTATTGTTTATTCATAGCTCTTGGTTTTCTTTAATTTTTGCTTTTATGCTATCATACAAACCTTTATCTTATGGTAAGCTTTAATAAGATTACATTATATAATATATATAAATTAATTTAAAGGGGTTTGGGGTTTGGGGTTTGGGGTTTGGGGTTTGGGGTTTGGGGTTTGGGGTTTGGGGTTTGGG